>NC_056747.1:37040992-37159987 GCF_019279795.1 Protopterus annectens
TGTCAGAGTACCTGTGAATAAGGTGAGTACACCCATCTCATAGTGCAGAATCAGAGTATCTGTACATAAGGTGAGTACACCCATCTCAAATTACTATATCACAATACCTGCACATAAGGTGAGTAGACTCATCTCGTCGTGCTGTATCACAGAACCTGTACAAAAGTTGAATACACCCATCTCTTAATGCTGTATCACAGTATATGTATATAAGGTGAGTACACCCATCTCATAATGCTGTATCATAGTACCTGTACATTAAGTGAGTACACCCTTCTCATACTGCTGTATCACAATACCTGTGCATAAGGTGAGTACACCCATCTCATAGTGCTCTTTCACAGTACCTGTGCATAAGATGAATAGATGCATCTCATAGTGCTGTACCACAGTACCTGAACAGAATGTGAGTACATCCATCTGATAATGCTGTGTCACAGTAGCTGTACACCAGGTGATCACATGCATCTGATAGTGCTGTGCCACAGCACCTGTATATGAGGTGATGACACCCATCTCATAGTGCTGTATTACAGTACTTGTACTTAAGGTGAGTACACCTATCTCATAGTGCAGTATTACAGTACCTGTGAATAAGGTGAGTTCACCCATCTAATAATGCTGTCCCACAGTAACTGCAGATACGGTGACTACACCCATCTCATAGCACTGTATCACAGTACCTGTACATACGCGGAGTACACCCATTTTATTGAACTGTATCACAGTACCTGTACATAAGGTGAGTACACTTATCTGATAATGCTGTAACATGGTACCTGTACATATGGTGAGTACACCCAAATCATAATGCTGTATCACAGTACCGTAGCTAAGTTGAGTACAACCATGTCATAGTACTGTATCATACATAAGGTGAGTATAAACATCTCCTA
The DNA here is from genome assembly GCF_019279795.1 of Protopterus annectens. Lineage (NCBI taxonomy): Eukaryota > Metazoa > Chordata > Ceratodontiformes > Protopteridae > Protopterus > Protopterus annectens. The sequence continues at coordinate 37,041,889 of NC_056747.1, forward strand.
GTACAGTATCATAGTACCTATGATTACGGTGAGTACACCCATCTCATAGTGCTGTCTTACAGTACCTATACATAAGGTGAGTGCACCCATCACATAGTGCAGTATCACAGTACCTGTGAATAGGGTTAGTACACCCATCTGATAGTGGTGTATCACAGTACCTGTACATAAGGTGAGTACACCCATCTCATAGTGCTGTGTTCACAGTACCTGTGCATAACATGAGTACACCCATCTCATAGTGCAGTATCACAGTACCTGTACATAAGGTGACTACACCCTTCTAATAATGCTGCATCACAGTTCCTGTACATAAGGTGAGTACACCCAACCCACAATGCTGTGTCACAGTACCAGTGCATATGGTGAGTACACCCATCTCAAAGTACTGTATCATACATAAAGTGAGTACACCCATCTCATAGTGCAGTATCACAGCACCTGTGAATAAGGTGAGTACACAGATCTCATAGTGCTGTATTAGAGTACTTGGACATAAGGTGAGTGCACCCATCTCATAGTGCAATACCAGAGAGGCTGTGAATAAGGTGAGTACACATATCTCATAGTGCTGTCTTACAGTACCTGTACCTAAGGTGAGTACATCCATCTCATAGTTTCTGTATCGCAGTAGCTGTACATAAGGTGAGTGCACCGATCTCTTAATGCTGTATCACAGTACCTGTATAAAAGTTTAGTAAGTACATCTCATAGTGCTGTATCACAGTACCTGTACATAAGGTGAGTACACCCATCTCATAGTGCTGTATCACAGTGTATATATATATATGTATATATATATATATATATATATATATATATATATATATATATATATATATATATATACATATATATATATATATATGGGTCTACTACTAATTACCGACACGACGATTCCCCGACGGAAAACTCCCCGACGCCAGATGACCGACATCACACAAACCCGACAACGCAAAACACCGAACACCATTACACCGAACACCATTAGGAACGTAAACAACACGCGACACTACATAGCATACACACTAGCCCTGACCCAAACCCTAACCCTAAGGTCCGACACTATCGCACACTTCACCTACCTGCACCCTAACCCTAACTCACTTAACCCACCCCTAGCCCAAGCTCTGACACTAACGCACTTCACCTACCTGCACCCTAACCCTAACTCACTTAACCCACCCCTAGCCCAAGCTCCGACACTAACGCACACTTCACCTACCTGCACCCTAACCCTAACTCACTTAACCCACCCCTAGCCCAAGCTCCGACACTAACGCACACATCACCTACCTGCACCTAACCCTAACTCACTTAACCCGTCCCTAAACTACAGTCCCTCACTAGCACACACTTACCTTACCGAACCATACCTCCGACACGAACACACACTCACCTTTCCCACAGCCTAACCCGACATCCCACAATCTCGAGCACTTACCTGACCGCTCCTAACTCCGTCACCATCGCACACTTACCGCATCGCGATCGCACATTCCCTTGTCGGTCTTTCCGCTGTCGGCAAATCACCCTGTCGGTACACTTACCTGTCGGTCATCTGGCGTCGGTGAGTTTTCCGTCGGGGAATCGTCGTTTTGGGCATTAGTAGTAGACCCATATATATATATATATATATATATATATATATATATATACACGGTGAGTACACACATCTCATAATGCTGTATCATAGTATCTGTACATGAGGAGAGTACACCATTCTCATATTTCTGTATCACAGTACCTGTGCATAAGGTGTGTACACCCATCTCGTGTCTATATCAGCATTTTGAAAATTTAATAGTTTGAATCACTAAATGTCGAACTGACATGATCGAACTATCCAATTTTCGAATGCCGATAAAAAAAATAAATAAATAAAACCAAACAAAAAAACTAAATGGTGTAGGCAGGGGGGCAAGCCCCCCTGCACCATCCAAGTGGGGGGTTGTGCCCACACGCCACCCGCTACTTAAATATACCAACTCTGAGACCGCACTAAATTGAGGTAAATGGAAATTTACCCTTACGGAGATTTCCGTTTACTCGTTCGAAGTTCTGCACTCTCGATGCGACAATATCAATATCGATATTGTCAGCATTCAAGATGCTGAAAGGAACCCCCCCATCTCATAGTGCTGTATCACAGTACTTGTAAATAAGGTGAGTACACCCATCTCATAGTGCTCTTTCACAGTATTTGTGCATAAGGTGAGTAGCCACATCTCATAGTGCTGAATCACAGTACCTGTACATAATGTGAGTACATCCATCTAATAGTGCTGTGCCACAGTACCTGTACACCACGTGATCACACCCATCTCATAGTACTGTGTCACAGTACCTGTACATAAGGTGATTATACCCATCTCATAGCACTGTATCACAGTACCTGTACATAAGGTGAGTACACCCATCTGATAATGTTGTATCACGGTACCTGTACATATGGTGAGCACAGAACTCATAATGCTGTATCACATTACCTGAGAGTATGGTGAGTACACCCATCTCATAGTGCTGTCTTACAGTACCTGTACATAAGGTGAGTACACCCATCACATAGTGCAATATCACAGTACCTGTGAATAAGGTGAGTACACCCATCTCATAGTGGTGTATCACAGTACCTGTACATAAGGAGAACACACTCATCTCATAGTGCTGTGTCACAGTACCTGTGCATAAGGTGACTACACCCATCTGATAATGCTGCATAACACTTCCTGTACATAAGGTGGGTACAAACAACTCACAATGCTGTATCACAGTACCTGTAAATGAGGTGAGTACACCCATCTCATAGTACTTTTTCATACATAATGTGAGTACACCCATCTCATAGTGCAATATCACAGTACTTGTAGATAAGGTGAGTACATCCAGCTCATAGTATTGTATCACACTACCTGTACATAAGTTGAGTACACCCATCTCTTAGTGCTGTATCACAGTACCTGTAAACAAGATGAGTACATCCATCTCATAGTGCTGTGCTACAGTACCTGTACATAAGATGAGTACACCCATGTCATAGTGCTATATCACAGTACTTGTACATAATGTGGGTACACACATCTCATAGTGCTGTGTCACAGTACCTGTACTTAAGGTGAGTACACCCATGTCATAGTGTTGTATCAGAGTACCTGTATATAAGGTGAGTATATCCATCTTACAGCAATGGGCAGACTGAGTGCCTATACATAGTGAGAGTACACCCATCTCATAATGCTTTATCATACATAAAGTGAGTACAACCATCTCATAGTGCTGTATCACAGTAGTTGTACATAAAGTGAGTACACCCATCCTATAGTGCTGTATCATAAATAAGGTGAGTACACCTTTCTCATAGTGCTGTATCACAGAACCTGTACATACGGTGAGTACCCCCATCTCATAAAACTATATCACAGTACCTGTGCATATGGTGAGTACACCCATCTCATGCCACTGTATTACAGTACCTGTACATAAGGTGAGTACACCTATCTGATAATGCTGTATCATGGTACCTGTACATATGGTGAGTACACACAACTCATAATGCTGTATCACAGTACCTGTGAGTAAGGTGAGTACACCCATCTCATAGTGCTGTCTTATAGTACCTGTACATAAGGTGAGTACTCCCATCACATGGTGCAGTATCACAGTACCTGTGAATAAGGTGAGTACACCCATCTCATAGTGGTGTATCACAGTACCGGTACATAAGGTGAGTACACTCATCTTATAGTGCTGTGTCACAGTAACCGTGCATAACATGCGTACACCCATCTCATAGTGCAGTATCACAGTACCTGTACATAAGGTGACTACACCCAGCTGATAATGCTGCATCACAGTTCCTGTACATAAGGTGAGTACACCCAACTCACAAGGCTGTATCACAGTACCTGCACATATGATGAGTACATCCATCTCATAGTATTGTATCATACATAAGGTGAGTACACCCATCTCATAGTGCAGATTCACAGTACCTGTGAATAAGGTGAGTACACCCATCTTATACTGCTGTATTATAGTACATGTACATAAGGTGAGTACACCCATCTCATAGTGCAGTATCAGAGCATCTGTGAATAAGGTGAATACACCCATCGCATAGTGCTGTCTCACATTACCTGTACATAAGGTGAGTACACCCATCTCACAGTACTGCATCACAGCAACTGTACATAAGGTGAGTACACCCATCTCATAGTGCTGTATCACAGTACCTGTACATAAGGTGAGTACACCCATCTCTTAATGCTGCATCACAGCACCTGTACAAAAGGTGGGTACATCCATTTCATAGTGCTGTATCAGAATTCCTATACATAAGGTGAGTACACAAGTCTCATAGTGCTGTATCGCAGTATATGTATATAAGATGAGTACGCCTATCTCATAATGCTGTATCATAGTACCTGCACCCTCTACACCCACCCCTACTTAAATATACCAACTCCGAGACAACACTTCAGTGCAGTAAAGGGAATTCTCCCTATCTGCACCATACAGTGCCATTGAAAGTCTATCTTCGAGCACTCAAAATTTTGAATGTTTGGTCTCGACCATGTAACATTTGAAATTCTGAGCGTTCAAAGATTTGACAGGTACCTGTAGTACAAATCTCCGTATGGTCCCCAGAGAGTTATGCAGTCAATCAAAACGATAAATAGAAGTAAAACACTGCAGAACTCACCACCAAAGATTAAAAATTCCACTCTTTATTAACGAACAGACAGATAAGCACTTTCACGTACCTAAGTACGCTTCATCAGATCTATTTAACTGTGCTTACCACTTCACTTTTATACACAACTCTAAAAAACAATTAATCCAATTATATCAAAAATCATTCAATCAGTCATTGAATAAAACAATGAAGTCGCTGAAATCATCCTTAAAAGGGCATGTCAAGAACTTTGTGTAGGACAATAAGGAAGCATGGAAAACCAAAGACTATAAAGCCATATATATATTAAACACTGACATCTTTTTTGATCTTAAACCTTAATTAAGTATGTTTATCCTTACTCTCAAACAATGCATGCTATGCATAAACATTAAAACATTAAAACATTTAGAGGTATATATATATATATATATATATATATATATATAAAATGCAAATATAATAAATACCTCAGGCATACACCATGTATATATTAAGATATCAAATGATATGCAAATGGATAAATAAATAAATAAATAAATATGTAAAATATGTCAATATTATGTTTAATATATATATATATATATATATATATATAAATAAATATAAAAGCAAATCCCTATATGAATAAAAATATATAAACATATACGTTGCATATAACTAATAAAAACATATATGTATATATCCACTATTCACCTCACTACATCTGTATATACATAAATAGGGGTGAAAAACAATATTATTGCACATGTGTCTAGATGTATAGATATCAATTTATCAAATAGGAAAAACATTTTTATATATATATATATATATATATATATATATATATATATATATATATATATAAAATGTTTAGGGTAAATACACTTATAAAAAGCAACAATAATATTGCAACTGATGCTATATAAAAACATGTATATAATTAATGTTATAGAACAGACGAATAAATAAATAAATAAATAAATAAATAAATAAATAAATAAATAAATAGCAAAATCAATGTGCATCAAAGTATGTATATAATATAATATAATATTGCACCATATGAACATATAATATATATTGTATAGAAGCATATTCATTTGTATAGCCTAGCATCCAAAACAGGTTTCAAGGAAATAGTATGATTGAGGACAGGGGGTAAATGTGCCCCCATCCTAAAAAAAAAAAATAATATTGACATATTTTACATATTTATTTATTTATTTATCCATTTGCATATCATTTGATATCTTAATATATACATGGTGTATGCCTGAGGTATTTATTATATTTGCATTTTTATATATATATATACCTCTAAATGTTTTAATGTTTTAATGTTTATGCATAGTATGCATTGTTTGAGAGTAAGGATAAACATACTTAATTAAGGTTTAAGATCAAAAAAGATGTCAGTGTTTAATATATATATGGCTTTATAGTCTTTGGTTTTCCATGCTTCCTTATTGTCCTACACAAAGTTCTTGACATGCCCTTTTAAGGATGATTTCAGCGACTTCATTGTTTTATTGAATGACTGATTGAATGATTTTTGATATAATTGGATTAATTGTTTTTTAGAGTTGTGTATAAAAGTGAAGTGGTAAGCACAGTTAAATAGATCTGATGAAGCGTACTTAGGTACGTGAAAGCGCTTATCTGTCTGTTCGTTAATAAAGAGTGGAATTTTTAATCTTTGGTGGTGAGTTCTGCAGTGTTTTACTTCTATTTATCGTTTTGATTGACTGCATAACTCTCTGGGGACCGTACGGAGATTTGTACTACAGAATTTTCTCTTTTTTGTATCACCGGAGGTTCCACGCCATGGATACACCATCAATTGAATTGGATTATAATTCTGGAATCAGAGACAGTCAACGTAATTGGGACAGTCTTATTTTTCAACGAGGAAATCCTCTCTTGACTTTAGATTTACATACTCAGACCAATGCACCGGTGGCTTCAGGTAATATTGACAATGTAATTGAATTTAATGGCCTCTCGAAAGAGTTAGAAAATGATCTTTTCAAGCTACTGAGATACTCCTTGCAACGGAGGTACCTAGAGGCTTGTTTGCACTTCAAAGTCATTCCTAGGGGCATGCGGGTCCTATGTATGCCCATGTACAGTAAACAACACCCTGTCCTGCTAAAAAAATGGAAGGACCTAAACATTGAACTTGGGTTTAATTATATAAAATTATTATTAGAATATTTTGCACCAATTGAATCGGAGTTGCAAAATAAGGTGGAAGCTTCACGCAAGGACTTATGTGAACGTTTTGTTTCGGCGTATTGCACAAGAAAACTAGAATACATTTACTCACAAGTTAACATTTATAGTGAAAAATTAAAGTTCATCAAACAACGTAAGCTATGCATAGACCACTATGACTTCACATTGGGTCATATCTTTGTTTGGCCGAGGGTGCATAATGGTTTGCACTCAGATGTAGCTATGGCAACTGAAACTAGAACTGGCGCTGTTGATACGTCATCTACGAAGGACAAGACTCTACCACATCGTAATCGTGAGCGTCAGGAAGCTGAAATTGCGACGATTACAACCATGCCGGATAGACCAGCTGAGGACATGACAGGGGTATTTACATCACCTAACAGGGACACTCCACCACCCAACCAGCAGATGCTTCGGAACACTACCAGAGATGTGAGGTTAGGAGCGTATCCGAAGAATACATCAGCGTGTCATGAGGACATGCATTTTTTACCTTATCCGATAAAGCAATCGAATCATGTGAGGAATCGCTCACAGAGCAGGGGTCGCAAGAAAAGGAAGTTCTTGGAGGACAGGTAAGCACAGATGAAGAATACAGCGAACTGAGTTCTTTGATTTTTAATTTTTCTAAATATAATTTAACTGATTCTGATATAACTTTACTGAATAAAGGGCTGGGTTTTATACCATCTCAACCCAGCAAAATTAATGTAATGCTCACAGATATGAGGTTGTTTGGACGATCTGTTGCACTAAAAGTGTTTTTTAAAGATAATGAAGCTTTTGCTGATTTTAATGTTGGTGCAATAAGGAAGAAAAGCAGTTTTATACCCCCACTTCCGCTGAGTGTTGAATGTTTTATAAAAACATGTGAAGGTGATTTCTACAAATATTATTCTAACATCATGCATAAGAAATGTAATTATTATAATATGACTAGCATGGAAATCAGTTCTTTAGAAACTTTAAGAGATGAGATCTCATTTAAGAGATGAGATCTCATTTGCTCACTCAACTGAGTGCAGTGAGATCATATTCTGATTTCAGGCACTCCTACTGTGTACAAAGAGAGCATCTGGGAAATAGAAAAAAAAATTAAGCTTATTTCCTGCCTTTCTTGTTAAGTGGTACAGACTATTTGTAGGCTTCTGAGCCCCCAAGCCCTTCTGTGTTTGAGGGAAGCCTTCTAGCTTGTTTTTTTTCTTATAACTAGCCAGTTTTCTAGTTTCAGCACTCAAATCTGTTTCTTTGATCTCAGCACTTGTTCAGAAAAAAAAAAAAAAAAAAAATTTCCATCTGCTTTTACTGTACTTGTGTTTTTACCTACTTCTTTTTACTTTTGCATCATCTTAAAATACTCAATTGTATTTATTACTGCTTGGTGTAACTCATTCTAAGCCTTTTGGTTTAAACACTTGGGCTTCGGACCAGTTAGTTGTTTTGCACTGAGAGGGTTTGTGGTCTGCACTGTTGTGGCAGAACAGGTAGCTTACATCCTTCTAGGTTGAGAACTGCTGATTGAGGGCTCAGTGTCTGTTATTCTAAAAGTGTATTAATTCTGGTTTAAGCACTTGGGCTTTCAAGCCAGTTATTTTACATTAAGAGGGTTCGTGGTCTGCACTCTTGTGGGAGGAGAGGCTGGACTCTGCCCTTCTGAGCTGGGAATTTCTGGTTAAAGACTTATAGTGCATGCATATCTGAACTGTTTCTTACTGAAGTTGGTGCGCCTTGTTTGTTGTGGCATAGACTGGATTCGGGCCTGCTGGATCTAGCTTTGTTTGTGTAACTTGAGCACCAATCCAGACATTCTCTAAAGTATTCAATGGTATTTATTACTGCTTGGTTGTAACTTGATTAAAGTGTAGCTATCATTCAAGTCTTTTGGATTAAGCACTTGGGCTTCAGACCAGTTGTTTTACATTAGGAAGGTTTGTGGCAAGCACTGTGGTGGCAGGACAGGTAGCTTTCATCCTTCTAAGTTGGGAACTGCTGATTGAGAGCCCAGTGTCCAAGTGTATTAGTTCTGGTTTAGGCACTTGGGCTTCAGGCCAGTTATTTTACATTAAGAAGGTTCGTGGTCTGCACTCTTGTGGGAGAAGAGGCTGGACTCTGCCCTTCTGAGCTGGGAATTTCTGGTTAGAGGTTTATAGTGCCTGAATATTTGAACTGTATCTTACTGAAATTGGTTCACCTTGTTTGCTCTAGCATAGACTAGATCCAGGCCTGCTGAATCTAGCTTTGTTTATATGCTTGTTGTTTGTTTGCTTGTTATTTCCCTGGAAGCTAATTCCACCTAATACGCAACTTCTCAGCGCTTCTGTGGATCACTAGTGATATCTGTATTGCTTATTGTACTTATTTCCTTGTTTCACTTTAAAGAAAGTTACTGTTTGTCGTTTTTGCATTTAGTTACTTGTAACACATTGCACTCAAGTTACCTGGCACTTGCTCACTAAAGCAATTATATAAGTCAGCACTAAAAATTAAAAGCACTACACCCTCACTCCCCACTGGCCCTTGTTTTCAATTAAGGAATTCCCAATATTATTCTAGCATGTCCAAAGGTCAGTTGTCAATCTCCTCTCCAGTCCAGCTGGTGAATCTGGGAATCTTGAGGCAATGTTATAACTGCCTCATGTACACAGACAACCCTCTCATCCTCCCACATAACACAAATACTTGCGAGAGATGCAGCTATTTAGCCAAACTGGAGGCTGAGCTCTCTCAACTCAGGACTGGCAAGACCAAACAGGAGGAGAAGGCAACTACACACACCACAAAACCAGCCTCACATAATGCTACCACTCCACTGAATCAAACACATAAACACACAAAGACATACTCGGAGGCTCTGAGTAAAAATTTACCTAAACAGCAGAGGCCTCCAAAGCAGACACCCAAACAACTGCTACTTCAAGACACCCCACAAGCAACACATAAACCACAAAAGCAGTGTGCAAAGCAGTCACAGCCCTTAAGGCCAAATACAACACCAAACATACTTGTCATAGGTGACTCCATAGTCAGACACACTGACGTCCCACTCACCAGGCTGAACAAGGAGAGGGTCACAGTAAGCTGCCTATCGGGCGCTAGAATCCACCACATAACACAAGCACTCGGGTCACTCCACGGCAAGTACAAATATGACACAGTCATTGTCCATGCTGGTGTGAACGACCTGAGATGTACCTCCCTGGACTACATGAAAAGAGACATAGAGGAGCTCTCTGATTATGTAGCCCAGGCAGGTATGACCCTAACCCTGAGCAGTATCCTTCCTTCACCAAGAATGATGCCACAATATAGAGACAAGATGATCAGCTTTAACAATTGGCTTAATGTCTGGTGTCATTCAAAGGGGATCCAGTGTCTGTCTGCCTGGGATGACATGCTTGACAAGCCACGCTGCCCAAGGGACTGCTTGCACCTGTCACCCCTGGGATTCCGGATATTGGTTAAGGCTCTTGCCACCCCCATAGTGCCTTTTTTAGGCAAGGCTCAAATTCTAAACCTACCACCCTAGAAAACAAAAATGGGAAGAAACTGAGGGTAATGCTGCTCAATGCCAGAAGTCTAAATCTCAAAATGCACGCACTCGAGGCCCTTCTCAGTATGGAGAACATCGATGTCTGTGCTGTAACTGAAACCTGGTTCAAGGCTCCTGAGAGCACCCTGGCACTATTAGGTTTTACCTCATATCATGCGTTCCGGTCCCAAAACCCGGACCACACCACAAAAGGAGGGAGTGTATCCATATTCATAAAGGATACCCACACCTCCAGGTTGGTGGCAATGCAAGCTCGGAAACCATCCAGGTGCAACTAACCATAGGCAAAACTGCTCTACAAATTGTAGCATGCTACAGGCCACCCTCTCAAACTCAGGAACCCCACACAGCCTTCCTGAAGACACTGGAGGGTATAAATGTATCTCCAAACACCATCATATTGGGTGACTTCAACTACCCGAATATAGACTGGGAACATTACTCAAGCCCTAACTTTCTAGCCCAACGGTTCCTGGAGTTCATAAATTCAAATGCCATGGAACAGCTAGTCACTGTTCCCACGAGAGGAGAAAATATACTAGATCTCATTGTCACAAACATGGGGACAAAATGCTCCACACCAGAAGTATATCCCTCATTGGTGAGATCTGATCATAAACTAATCTCACTGGAAATCCACATCCCGCCTCCACCCCAAACAAAAAAGACCATAGTGAAGAACTTCTCTAAAGCAAACTTCACACTACTCAAGACTGGTGTGGTATCCTTCAAGGCCCCTGAGCCAGAGGAAACCACAACCCAAGCTGCGGAAGCCCTTACAAATGCCTTCTATGAACACCTCCAGGACTGCATGGATCAGGCAATCCAAATAAAACCAAGACTCTTTCCACAAAGGGCAAACGTCCAGTCTGGTGGACCCCAGCCATTAACAAACTTTACAATAAGAGGAGAAAGCTATTACATGATAGAACAAAATCCATAAAAGGGAAGTCACCCTGATCATTATTAGTAAAAAAATACGAGCACTCATAAAATCAACTAAGGCCAATTTTGAGAGAAAAATTGCCATGGATTCAAAGGACAATCATAAGGCCTTTTTCAGCTATGTTAGGAACCTGGGTGGAAACTCCCAGATATGCTCAGAATTAGTCCAAAATGATACAAAAATCACTGAACCCACAGACATTGCCAACATACTGGCAGACAGGTTCAGTGCAAACTTCACCCCCCTCTCCCCCCCTAAAGGAGAAATAACTATCCCAGCCGAGTGTAGCCTCCCGGACATCTCAAATGCACAGGTGAAAGTTGCTCTCTCTAAAGCTAAAAACACAGCATCAATGGGACCGGATGGTGTCCCCGGCTGTGTGCTACACGAGCTAAATGAGGAATTAAACCCGCACATAAGGCAGCTGTTTAATCTCAGCCTTACCACAGGATACGTGCCCAAGGAGTGGAGTACGGCAACTGTGGTCCCACTCCACAAAGGCGGCCTCACGGACCCTGGTAATTACCGCCCCATAAGCTTAACAAGTCTAGTCTGCAAAGCTATGGAGAGGATCATAATGGAGCTCATAAACAAAGATATAGGGGACTTGCAGACATTGGACCCGACCCAGTTTGGCTTTGTCAAGGGAAGATCATGCCTTTTGAACTTGGTCGACTTCTTCGAAACAGTCACCAAGGCCATTGATGAGGGAAAGGCAGTCCATACAGCCTACCTTGACCTTGCAAAGGCTTTCGACACAATACCCCACTCGGGTAATGTAGAAAAACTTACCAGCTTAAATGCAAACCCATATGTCACAAGATGGGTTGCAAACTGGCTTAAGGACAGAACCCACAGGGTTAGAGTTGCTGGCGCTGTGTCAGACTCCAAGCCGGTCACAAGTGGTGTCCCACAGGGCTCGGTCCTTGGCCCCCTATTGTTTGGCATCTACTTCTCAGAAGTACAGGCCAACATGGGAGGACTTTGGCTGACAAAGTTTGCAGACGACTGCAAACTGGGCGCCGTAGTGGAAAGTGCATCGGACACGGATATCCTTCAGAAGGGACTCACGGAAACAGATAGCTGGTGCCAGAGCCATGGCCTGAAGTTAAACGCCAAAAAATGTATAGTCATACCCTTCGGGAAAAACAAGGTAACCCCAAGCTACCATATAGGTGGCAATCCACTAAGCACAGAAGAGGTTATCAGGGACCTGGGGACCCAGGTTGACAGTGGCCTTTCTTTTGACACTCACATTGCTAAAGTGGTTAGAAAGACCTTCTACATTGCCCACCTGATCATGAAGGGATTCACATCCAGATCTAGTGAGGTCATTGTTCCCCTGTACTCTTCACTTATCAGACCAATGATCGAGTACAATGCCCCATTCGGGATGTATCTCACCCGACATCTGCAGCAATTGGAGAGACCCCAAAAGTTCCTCACCAAAAGGATAAAGGGACTCTAAAATCTGTCATATGTTGCCAGACTGAAGAAACTCCAGCTCTATTCAGTCGCATACCGTCTGCTCAGAGGTGACATGTGCCTGACATACAAGGCCATGTCCAACCCGGAATTAATGGACATGCTCCACCTCAAAAAATCCAAATCCACCAAAACCACTAGAGCAAGCATCTTAAACCTTAGCACGGATATAAATAGGACGTGCTGGAGGGATAGATTTATCACTCAGAGACTCCCTATGCTGTGAAATAAAATCCCGGTCCATGTGAGGCAGAGCACCTCGCTGACTCTGTTCAAGAGAAATCTAGACCTGTGGATGGGAGATCGTAGGTTTACCCCAGGAATCATCTCTGTGTCACTGCTGGACAGAGGCACAACAAACTAATGGGCACAGTATTTTTTCATATAAGGGGTGGCGTAAGCCACAAAAATTTGGGCTAGGCTTATAAATGCCTTAGGGCAGATAGCCTAGTATAAACCTATGAACCTATGAACCTATGAACCTATGACCTGACACTAACTATAAAACCAGCAGATAAGGGAGGGGGAGTTGTTCTTTTGGACACTTCTGATTATATTAAAAACATGGAGGCCCTTTTACAAGATGAAAGCACATATAAAGTGGTAACGTAGTGAGATAGAACAAATTATTTTAAATATACATGATAATATATATGATTTGTTAATGTGCAGACAAATAAATAAGGAAAGCAATGATTTTTTACATATAGAATCTCCCTTGATTGCATCCAGTAAGGGATTACCTAAGGTTCACAAGTGTGTTTTTCCAATACCTTTACGCCCGATTGTGTCAGGTAGAGGGTGGGCTACCTCTACTATTTCCAAATATCTAGAAAATACATTGAGACCCATAGTTGATGCAATTCCAACTATATTAAAGGATACTTATAATTTATTGGATGACATTAATCAGTTGGAAATAGATTCTTTAGCCCAAGAACTTATATTAGTGACATTAGATGTTAAGAACCTCTTCACAACAATACCGAATGATTATGGAGTGCAAGCCTTGAGAGAAATTCTTAATTGTAATACAGAGTTTAGCGTAGATAAACAAGTTTTACTATGTCATTTGTTAGACATAGTTCTTGAGAATAATGTGTTCATGTTTGGCAATAGTTATTATTTACAGAAGTGGGGGGTTGCCATGGGCACCCCTGTAGCCAACACTTACGCTAACCTTGTAGTATTCTATTGGGAAAAACATAATTTGTTCAATGATCCACATTTCAAGAAGATAAAACTATATAGGAGGTTTGTGGATGATATTATTATTTTGTGGGAGGGCAACAATATTGAATTTCAAGATTTTTTGACTTATTTAGAATCTACTACAGAATTTCTAAGATTTACTATGGAATGGTCACATGAGACCATAAATTTTCTGGATATAAGCCTGACACTTATGGATGAGGGTTGTATTGGGTATACGCTTTACAGGAAACCCTGCTGGAAGAACACCCTGTTGAACTACGATAGTATGCACCCTAGGCATATATTTCCAGGGATCATAAAAAGTCAATATGTCAGGCTGACAAAGTTATGTAAGGATAGAGATTCATTACTGAAAGAAGCAGAACATATGCAAAACCTGTTTTTAGACAGAGGTTATGACAAGGAATTAGTATGCCAGATAAAAGAGAATGTTCTGGGCCTATCACAGCCAGAGAATAAGGTTTATAGTTACAACAGAAGGATAAACTACAAACGTCCGGATAGAGGCTTAATGTTCACTTTGCAATATACGAATGATATTAATGCCTTAAAGAATATTATCAGCCGTAATTGGAATGTACTTACAATGGATGATACAGTCAAAGCTATAGTGGGGGAAAGACCTAGGTTTGCTTATAGGAACTCTCCTAATCTCAAACGGACATTATGTTTTAAAGAGAACAAGCAAACTATTAAACACTATAAATATACTCCAAGGATAGGAACTTTTCCTTGTGGTAAATGTAACATGTGTCAGTATATAACAACTACACAGGTCTTTGAGCATCCCAAGATGGATTTTGTATTTATCCCCAAATGTAATATTACATGTGAGACAAAGAATGTGATATACTTAGCCTCTTGTCTGGAATGTGATGCATTCTATATACGCATGACTAAAAGGAAATTTAAAGAGAGAATTTATAACCACATCGATGATATCAGGAAACGTAATGAAACCAATGCACTAGCCAGACATATCATTGAATATGAAGGACATAAGTTTAGTTTTAGGGTCCTGCAGGTGGTACACCTTAGCAAAAGAGGTGGTAGTAATATGAATTTGCTAGCCACTACAGAATTAGATTGGATTTTGAGGATGGGGGCACATTTACCCCCTGGCCTCAATCATACTATTTCCTTGAAACCTGTTTTGGATGCTAGGCTATACCAATGAATATGCTTCTATACAATATATATTATATGTTCATATGGTGCATTATAATATATTATATACATACTTTGATGCACATTGATTTTGCTATTTATTTATTTATTTATTCATCTGTTCTATAACATTAATTATTACATGTCCTTTATGTAGCATCAGTTGCAATATTATTGTTGCTTTTTATAAATGTATTTATCCTAAAATATTTTATATATATATATATATATATATATATATATATATATATATATATATATATATACATATAAAAAAAAAATCCTATTTGATAAATTGATATCCATACATCTAGACACATGTGCAATAATATTGTTTTTCACCCCTATTTATGTATATACAGATGTAGTGAGGTGAATAGTGGATATATACATATATGTTCTTATTAGTTATATGCAACATGTATATGTTTATATATATTTATTCATATAGGGATTTGCTTTTATATTTATTTATATATATATATATTAAACATAATATTGACATATTTTACATATTTATTTATTTATTTATCCATTTGCATATCATTTGATATCTTAATATATACATGGTGTATGCCTGAGGTATTTATTATATTTGCATTTATATATATATATATATACCTCTAAATGTTTTAATGTTTTAATGTTTATGCATAGCATGCATTGTTTGAGAGTAAGGATAAACATACTTAATTAAGGTTTAAGATCAAAAAGATGTCAGTGTTTAATATATATATGGCTTTATAGTCTTTGGTTTTCCATGCTTCCTTATTGTCCTACACAAAGTTCTTGACATGCCCTTTAAGGATGATTTCAGCGACTTCATTGTTTTATTGAATGACTGATTGAATGATTTTTGATATAATTGGATTAATTGTTTTTTAGAGTTGTGTATAAAAGTGAAGTGGTAAGCACAGTTAAATAGATCTGATGAAGCGTACTTAGGTACGTGAAAGCGCTTATCTGTCTGTTCGTTAATAAAGAGTGGAATTTTTAATCTTTGGTGGTGAGTTCTGCAGTGTTTTACTTCTATTTGACAGGTACCCTTATAGTACTGTATTACAGTACTTGTACATAAGGTGAGTACACCCATCTCATAGTGCAGTATCAGAGTACCTGAGAATAAGGTGAGTACACCCATCTCATAGTGCTGTCTCACAGTACCTGTACATAAGGTAAGTACACCCATCTCATAGTTCTGTATCATACTAACTGTAGATAAGGTGAGTACACCCATGTTTTAATGCTGTATCACAGTACCTGTACAAAAGGTGGGAACATCCATCTCATAGTGCTGTATCACAGTACCTGTACGTAAGGTGAGTGCACCCATCTCATAGTGCTGTATCACAGTACCTGTACATAAGGTGAGTTTACCATTCTCATAACACACTGCATCATACATAAGGTGAGTACACCCATCTTATAGTGCAGTATCACTGTACTTGTGAATAAGGGGAGTACACCCATCTCATAGTGCTGTATCACAGTACTTGTACATTAGGTGAGTACACCCATCTCATAGTGCTCTTTCACAGTATCTGTGCATAAGGTGAGTAGCCCTATCTTATAGTGGTGAATCACAGTACCTGTACATAATGTGAATATATCCATCTGATAGTTCTGTGTCACAGTACCTGTACACCAGGTGATCACACCCATCTCATTGTGCTGTATCACAGTACCTGTACATAAGGTGAGTTCACCATTCTCATAACACACTGCATCATACATAAGGTGAGTACACCCATCTTATAGTGCAGTATCACTGTACTTGTGAATAAGGGGAGTACACCCATTTCATAGTGCTGTATTACAGTACCTGCACCTAAGGTGAGTACACCCATCTCATTGTGCAGCACCATAGCACCTGTGAATAAAGTGAGGTCACCCATCTCATAATTGTGTATCACAGTACCTGTACATATGGTGAGTACACCCATCTCATAGTGCTGTGTCACAGTACTTGAACATAGTTTGAGTACACCCATGTCATAGTGCTGTATCACAGTACTTGTACATAAAGTAAGTGCACATATCTCAAAGCAATGGGTCTTTAGGCCTATATATAGGGAGAATACACCCATCTCATACTGCTGTATCATACATAAGCTGAGTACACCTATCTCATAGAGCTGTATCAAAGTACCTGTACATAAGATGAATACACACATTTCATAGTGCAGTATCATACAAATTGTGAGTACATCCATTTCATAGTGCTGCATCATACATAAGGTGAGTACTCCCATTTCATAGTGCTGTATCTGGGTATCTGTTCATAAGGTTACTACACTCATCTCAATGTGCTGTCTCACAGTACCTGAACATGGGTTGTGTACACCCATCTCATAGTGCTGTGTCACATTACCTGTGCTTAATGTGAGTACACCCATCTCATAGTGCTTTATCACAGTACCTGTACATAAGATGAGTATGCCCATTTCATAGTGCTGTATCATACATATGGTGAATACATCCATTTCATAGTGCTGTATCATAAATGAGGTGAGTACACCCACCACATAGTGCATTATCACATACCTGTGCATAAGGTGAGTACACACTTTTCATGCTGTTGTATCACAGTACCTGTACATTAGGTGAGTACGCCAATCTCATAGTGATGTGTCACAGTACCTGTGAATAAGGTGAGTACACCCATCTCATAGTGCTGTATCACAGTATCTGCACATAAGTTAAGTACACTGTTCTCACACTGCTGTATCATACATAAGGTGAGTACACCCATCTAATAGTGCTGTATCACAGTACTTGTAGATAAGGTGATTACACCCATCTCATAGTGCTGTATCACAGTATCAGTACATAAGGTGAGTATACCCATCTCATACTGCTACACTATACATAAGTTGAGTACACCCATCTCATAGTGCTGTGTCACACTACCTGTGCAAAATGCGAGCATACCCATCTCACACCCTATACATAGGGTGAACATTGTTCTGTATTATACATAGTTCTGTTTCAGAGTACCTGCACATAAGGTAAGTACACCCATCTCATAGTGCTGTATCACAATACCTGTAGATAAGGTGAGCACACCCATTTCATAATGGTGTATCATAGTAGCTGTACATAAGGTGAGTACACCCATCTCATTATACTCTCCATCTCATAGTGCTATATCTCAGTACCTTTAGATAAGATGAGTACACCCATCCACTAGTGCTCTATAACAGTAACTGCACATAAAGTGAGTACATCCATCTCATAGTATTGTATCACACTACCTGTACATAAGCTGAGTACACCCATCTTGTTGTGCTGTATCACAGTACCTGTAAATAAGGTAAGTACATCCATCACATAGTGCTGTGCTACAGTACCTGTACATAAGGTGAGTACACCCATGTCATAGTGCTGTAACACAGTACCTGTACATAAGGTGGGAACACTCATATCATAGTGTTGTATCACAGCACCCGCACATAGGGTGAGTATATCCATCTCAGAGCAATAGGCCTGAGTGTCTATGCAGAATGAGAGTACACCCGTCTCATAGTTCTTTATCATACATAAAGTGAGTACAACCATCTCACAGAGCTGTATCACAGTAGCTGTGCATAAGGTGAGTATACTCATCCTGTAGTGCTGTATGATAAATAAGGTGAGTACACGCATCTCATAGTGCTGTATCACAGTACCTCTACATATGGTTAGTTCACCCATCTCATAGCACTATATCACAGTACCTCTACATATGGTTAGTTCACCCATCTCATAGCACTATATCACAGTACCTGTACATATGGGGAGTACACATGTCTCATAGCACTGTATCACAGTACCTGTACATAAGGTGAGTACACTCAACTGATAATGCTGTATCACGGTACCTGTACATATGGTGAGTGCACCCAACTCATAATGCTGTATCACAGTACCTGTACCTAAGGTGAGTACAACCATCTCACTGTACTGTATCATACATAAGGTGAGTATACCCATCTCCTAGTACAGTATCACAGTTCCTATGATTAAGGTGAGTACACCCATCTCATAGTGCTGTCTTACCGTACCTGCACATAAGCTGAGTACACCCATCACATAGTGCAGTATTACAGTACCTGTGCATAAGGTGAGTAAACTCATCTCATAGTGCAGTATCATAGTTCCTGTTCATAAGGTGACTCCACCCATCTGATAATGCTGCATCACAGTTCCTGTACATAAGGTGAGTACACTCAACTCACAATGCTGTATCACAGTACCTGTACATATGGTGAGTACTCCCATCTGATAGTACTGTATCATACATAAGGTGAGTACAGCCATCTCATAGTGCAGTATTACAGTACCTGTGAATATGCTGAGTACACACATCTAATAGTGCTGTATTATAATAATTGTACATAAGGTGAGTACACCCATCTGATAGTGCAGTATCAGAGTAGCTGTGAATAATGTGAGTACACCCATCTCATAGTGCTTTCTCATAGAACCTGTACACAAAGTGAGTACACCCGTGTTATAGTTCTGCATCACAGTAACTGTACATAAGGTGAGTACATCCATCTCTTAATGCTGTATCACGGTACCTGTACAAAAGGTGGGTACATCCATCTCATAGTGCTGTATCACAGTACCTGTACATAAGGTGAGTACACCTCTCTCATAGTTCTGTATCTCAGTATATGTATATAAGGTGAGTACACACATCCCATAATACTGTATCATAGTACCTGTACATGAATTGAGTACACCCTTTTCATACTGCTGCATCACAGTACCAGTGCATAAGGTGAGCACACCCATTTCATAGTGCTTTTACACAGTATATATATACAGTTTTACACATAAGGTGAATAGCTGCATCTCATAGTGCTGAATCACAGTACCTGTAGGTAATGTGAGTACATCCATCTGATAGTGCTGTGTCACACTACCTGTACACCAGGTGATCACACCCATCACATAGTGCTGTGCCACAGTACCTGTACATAAGGTGATCATACCCATGTCATTGTGTTGTATCACAGTACCTGTACATAAGGTGAGTTCACCATTTTCATAACACTGCATCATACATAAGGTGAGTACACCCCTCTCATAGTGCAGTATCACAGTACCTGGAAATAAGGTGAGTACACCCATCTCATAGTGCTGTATTACAGCACCTGTACATAAGGTGAGTACACCCATCTCATAGTGCAGTACCACATCACCTGTGAATAAGGTGAGGTCACCCATCTCATAGTGGTTTATCACAGTACCTGTTCATAAGGTGAGTACACCCATCTCATAGTGCTGTATCACAGTACTTGAACATAGATTGAGTACATCCTTCTCATAGAGCTGTATCACAGTACCTGTACATAAGGTGAGTACACCCCTCTGATCACTCTCATTCCCACTAGGAATTTCTTACATCACCCACACTACTTCCCCATCCACATATAGTGCAACCCTATAATTCCTATTCAGACCCCCCCCCACCTAGAAACAACTTAAACTTTATAACCATGACTATCACAAAACTAAGTCTGGTCTGTCTTCTCATAATTCTTTACAACAGCACAAGTTATCACTCTAGCAATATCCCTAAACTTAGTAGCACAACACTACATTATGCACTCTCGTATACAGATACCACACATTATAATAATATCTGCCCACAGTTATTCAAGAACTACATAACAGACCAATTCAGAAGTAAACACATATGCTCTCATTCCTACTCCAAAAAAATACAATACTTTCTCACATTCCTCACCAAACTGCAACATCTGTATAACCATTTTAACTCCAGGCTCACCATAAGTGGGGATATCCACCCCAACCCAGGCCCAAATCCATCCTGTTCAACACAAACTGTTCCAACACAAATGTCAGAACATAACACCCCCACTTTCTCCATCCCTGGGCAAATCAACAACAGCAGCAAAACCAACCATTTTTTAATGTTAAATATTAATATTAGAAACATCAAAAATAAAATACCTGAACTCCAGGCCACAATAGCACACTACTCCCCAGACATAGTTGCTTTAACAGAAACCTGGCTAAATAAAAACATAGCTAACTCAGAAGTTCTCCCTACTGGCTACAATATCATTCGACAAGGCAGACCACTTCGTAAAGGGGTGGAACTGCCTTACTGTACAAGTCCAGCTTAACTGTCCATCAATTACCAAACTCCTACCCCTCCCCCAATAATTGGGACATACTTATCTCACAACTTCAACTTCACCCTAAAAACGTCATCACTACGATTGTGATCTATATTCCACCTGGTAATACACCTGCTAGCCTTGAAGACTTCTTATCCTGGTGTTCTTCCACATACTCACAAGAAACCCTTATTCTGGGGGACTTCAACCTAGATTGATTCACCTGTATATCAGAACCACCAAGTAATCTAATAAATCTCCATGGCTCCAGCATCTAGTCCAAATTCCAACTAGATGTGCTAAAAAATCCAAAAGGGAATCCATCCTTGACTGGGTCCTAACTAACAACACCACATTGTACCCTCACACAGGCAGTCTCCCAGACACTTTAAGTGACCACAACATAGTATACTTTATACGTAGTATTTATTTATTTATTTATTGACATTTGTTAACTGGGTTTGTCCAACTGGGCTTGTGGCCCATTTTCAGTGGAGACCCGAGGAGAAAATCTCCAGTAATACATTTTAAAACAAGTACAATTTTAAACAATATTGATATAATAGCAGTTATAGCAAAATGATTCACATATGTTGGGATACATGCATAAAGTTAAAGTTGCATTAAAAAGAAGCTAAGTAACAATTTTACATTGATATAGTTCAGTAGGTCAACAACCAAACAAGTACTAAAACGAAAACAAACTTAGAACCAAAAGGCGTATAAGAAACTAATAAAAACTAACGGAGCCGGCAACTTGATAAAACAATTTTACTTAGCGCTTTCAGTAAAAACAATGCTTCACCTTCTTCAGATACATATATCTGAAGAAGGTGAAGCATTGTTTTTACCGAAAGCGCTAAGTAAAATTGTTTTATCAAGTTGACGGCTCCGTTGGTTTTTATTGGTTTATCAGTAGGTCAACCATTAACATTTTTTGTTTGTATAAAACTGTGCAAATGCATAGTAGACACACTGGAGAGAGAGGTGTAATGAGGTACTAAGTATGGTTCTTTTGAGGGTACATAAAGGGAAGGAAGACTAAGGTCATGGCAAAGGCAGGTTTTGGAATTGAGAAAATAAGCTTTTAGTTCATTTTTAAAGTGTGAGGTATGGGAGATTGAACGTAAGTCAAGGGGAAGTTTGTTCCAAGCATGGGCAAGGGAGTGTTTGTAGAGTAGTTTGCCTACTGACCTTTTTGGGTGGTAGATATCAAGTAATTGTTGGTTAGAAGTACGGAGGGTCCGGGATGAGATGTAGATGGAGACTAAGGAAGATAGAGATGGACAGAAGGAGGGTTTATAAAGAATAGAGTGTAGCATATGAAATTGATAAGATAGCAGAAACTGGGGAAGCCATTGAAGAGAGTTTAAAGAAATGCAGTGGTGTGAGTTGTATGGGGAGTTAGTAATGAATCTGGCTATTTTATGGTAAGTCTGTTGCAGTTTGTTTAGAGTGGAGGCCTGGATATTAGTAAGAACTGGGGTGGCGTATAAGAGGGAGGGGAGGAGGAGTGCCTGGCCCAGGGCAAGTCTAGATTCAGGGGTTAGGAATTTTTTGTTCTGATATAGCAGACCTCGTTTCTGGTTTGTTTTTTTTTATACATTGGAGTATGTGTAGGTTGAACTTGAGTTTGTCATCGATAATGACCCCTAGGAGTTTTGTGTGGGTGTCAGGTTGGATATTTGTATTGTTAGAAGATGTAGTAAAAAATGAGGTTTTGTGATGAGAAAGAGAGCGGGGAAGGAAAAGTAGGAGTTTGGTCTTTTTGGGATTTAGGATCCATAGATTGTGAGAGAGCCATTGTTCAGTGGATAGTAGGGCCTGTTGGGTCAAGGAGTGTAGTTCAGGAATGTTATTTGAGATGGATATAAGTGTGGAGTCGTTGGCATACTGAATAAGGGAGGATTCTTTGCAGTAGTAAAACAAGCATATGCAAAACCACTAACTATATATCCACTAGAAACACAAAAAAATTCTCTCCTGAGGTCCTCAACACTTTACTCTGTAACTGTGACTGGACACCCCTAAAAACTCTCCCACTTGACCAGGCTGTAGCATATTTCAACAAAACATTTCTACAACACCTAGACACTGTCGCTCCATTGCACAAAATCAAGGTTAGAACCTCTACAAACCCCTGGCTCAGTAAAGAAACCAAACAAATCCTCAAGTCCAAAGACACTGCCTGGCTTTACTATCAAAAAAACAAAGAAACACAAAGCCTAACTAAGTACCAAGAACTGCGCAACTGTGCAAAAAAATGCATTAGGCTGAACAAAAAAATCCTACTACACAGCATTACAAACTAAATACCAACATAACCCGCAAAAATTTTGGAAAAATGTAAATCAGCTACTAAAATCCACCTGAAAGGCTACCCCCCAAACCAACCACCCCTGACACTAAAGTTCCCATCGAAACACAATTCAACTCCCACTTTGTGAACTCAATTCTATCCTTAGTATCACAGGACAGTTCCTGACTCACTATCCCCCCCCAACACAAATAACACTAATACAAGCTTTACCCTCAAAACAGTTTCCACCACTTCAATCAAAAGCATGCTCTCCAAACTAAAAACCTCATCAACAGCAACATCAGCAGCAGCCGACCTACTCCCCAGCTATTTCTTGAAACTCACAGCAGATGCTATTGCTATCCCATTCTCCACTCTCATAAACAGATCAGTTGTTGAAAACGATGTGCCCAAACTCTGGAAAATATCCTATGTTACACCCATACATAAAGGTGGGACCTCCACTGAACTTAATAACTACAGACCCATTGCTTTACTCTCCCCCCTGGCCAGAATCCTAGAAAAATGATCCATACCCAGATGCTAAACAATCTCCTAGACAGCAACATCCTGTCACCTACTCAGCATGGTTTCAGACCTGCCCATAGTACCACTACAGCCCTCCTCTGCTTCACAGACACAGTAAACTGTCTCAGAAATGAAGGCCTACAAGTGTCAACTCTTTTTTTGGATATGTCCAAGGCATTTGACACAGTCTCACACCAAATCCTGCTAAACAAACTAAACCAATATCATCTATCAAATTCCACTCTTACCTGGTTCCAAAGCTACTTAACTGACAGGTACCAAGCTGTGAAATGGGAAAATTCTCTCTCTCCTCAGCTGCCCATAACTATAGGAGTCCCACAGGGTTCTATCTTAGGACCACTACTATTCACAGTCTTCACAAATTACCTCCATACCTCCACACAGCATGCATCTATAATTCAGTATGCAGATGACACTACCTTAATCTGTGCTGCACAAAACATTCACACCTTCCTGCAAACAACTCAACTAGCATTCTCTGATGTTGAAAACTACCTTACCAAAGCCCAACTTATCCTCAATCCAGAGAAAACTCAGCTTGTGATTATAACCAGTTCTAACAAAAACACTAACAGTCAATTCACTATCTACTCCACAAATGCTACTCCAGTTGCTCCAGTGGCACAGGCTAAGCTATTGGGAATAACCATAGACTCCCACCTAAAATTTGATAGTCATCTCAACTTAACTATTAAAAAAGTACATGCCAAACTGGGGTCACCCTACCGTATCAAACCATTTCTTACCAACAACACAAGATCAGCCATTGCTCGCAACCAACTTCTATCCACCGTACTCTATGCATCTCCCATTCTGACTAATCTCAACAAAACTGAACTAAGCAAAATGGAAGCCTGCTATAACAGAATTGCCCACTTTGCTGCAAATTGCTCATATAGAACTCATCACTGTACTGCTTTGAGACAGCTCCACTGGCTTGAAATACCCAACCTCCTAACCTACAATCAGCTCTGCCTCTATCATTCTATATATTACCTCCCCAATAAGTGTCCTTCCCTCAAAAACCTAGTACAACATCACTCAGCCAAAAGGCCTCATAGATCATCAAGCAAACTACTACTAGATGAACCACAAAAATGAAAAAAACTGTACAAAAAGAAAAAGCAAGGCAACGAAATCCTAAAGCAAAGGCTAGGCAGATGGCAGTCAAATAACCCTTTATTGTAAACTACTACTAGATGTCATCAACAGCTACAATAGCTTTGGAGATGCACTATATAGTAGTTCAGTGGCTAAAAAATGGAACTCTGTCCCTACTAGCATTCAAAACACATCATCCAAAGCTCCTTTAAAGACCTCATCAGGCAACATCTCAAGCAAAGTTGGCAGTGCCATGATTGCTCCCCAGGCTAGTAAAAGCAGATAACATATACATACTAAATCTAGAGCACTTGGTAATAGTTTTCAATCTTACTCACAAACACTGGCTAATCAACAATGTATGTACTGTACCTGTGTACTATGTATGTATTCTACCTATGTTCCAAATTTCAGCTGTACACCACAAATCTATTAATTACCTTTATTTTTAAAATTAATATTTTTTTGTTTGTTCTCTCCACTGTAACTGTTTATGTGCTGCATACCACTGTAAAAACACGTCTCTTGTAATTTATGTGTATACTGGTCACGTCTAAAAAATGTGTCTGTAATTTTTCTTTGCGGAGCTTTTCTCCCCAGGCCTCTGCTAAAAAGGGGCCTTTTCGGCTCAGTCAGAAACCCCTGGTTAACAAATGTAAAATAAAAATAAATAAAATAGTGCTGTATCGCAGTATATTTATAAGAGGTGAGTACACACATCCCATAATGCTGCATCATAGTACCTGTACATGAGGTGAGTACACCCTTCTCGTAGTGCTGTATCACAGTATCTGTGCATAAGGTGAGTACACCCATCTCATAGTGCTTTTACACAGTATGTGTGCATAAGGTGAGTAGCTGCATCTCATAGTGCTGAATCACAGTACCTGTACATAATGTGAGTACATCCATCTCATAGTGCCTTATCACAGTACCTATACATAAGATGAGTATACCCATTTCATAGTGCTGTATAATACATATGGTGAATACATCAATTTCATAGTGCTGTATCATACATGAGGTGAGTACACCCACCTCATAGTGCTTTATCACATACCTGTGCATAAGGTGAGTACACACATTTCATGCTGTTGTATCACAGTACCTGTACATTAGGTGAGTACGCCGATCTCAGTGCTGTGTCACAGTACCTGTGAATAAGGTGAGTACACCCATCTCATAGTGCTGTATCACAGTATCTGCACATAAGTTAAGTACACCCTTCTCATTCTGCTGTATCATACATAAGCACCAAAAAACGCGGCAAGGACACTGCTATTCCTTAAAATCTTTATTGCACATAAACACAAGATGAGCGCTTTCGGGACTTCTCCCTTCATCAGATAAAATTACAATAAAACAACCCCTTCTTTTAAACTAGTGCATATCCAATAGGATTCAGTAAAAAACCCGCCTATTTTGAAGGGTGGGCTTAACAGGTATCACATCATTTAAACCTGGTGTACGATTGGCCATAAGCTCAATGATCCATCTGGATTCTGCTAATTCTGTCAAATGCTTCACATCACCCCCTCTAGTGGTAAGCCTTATGTTTACTATAGCCCTGAAAGTGAATTTGTGTGTTGCATTATCCATCACATGTCTGCTCAAAGCATTATGTACATCCCCATTCCTAATGCTAGATAGGTGCTGTAATATCCTTGTCTTTAACATCTGGTTAGTTTTCCCTACATAAAATCTAGGGCAATGGCTACACTCAGCTAAATATACTATATCCGTCATTCGACAGGTAGCCCTCCCTTTTAACACAAATTGCCTATGTGTGACAGGATGCTCAAAGTTAGTCTTCTTATTAATGTGGCCACAAGCTTTGCACCTCCCACACGGGAATGTGCCCGTCATTATTGTTGCCACTGTATTTTGACTACTTAGCCTTTCTTTGCATAACAAATCCTTCAGATTCTTATTTCTTCTATATCTGAAGTTAGGTCTACAACCTACTATATCACTCAGCCCTTCATCACTACTCAGAATGTTCCAGTTATTCTGTACAACATTACAGATATCACCTATGTTGCTACTGTAGGTAAACATTAACTGGGGACTCCTTACAACTATGGGTCTTTTATTTTTGTCTATCTGGGCTGGAGTGCGTCTAAGCCAAGGTTTATATTTGCTTTCCCTAAGGCCTTTGCTGGTGTTTATCAGCTTATCCACTTTATCTTCCCGATAACCCCTCTGTTGTAAACAGCCCTTAAGTGTAGCTAGTTCTTTGTCATAATCACCATTATCCAAACATATCCTGGAGATCCTACTCACCTGCCCCTGTACAATGTTCGAATATGTATAACGTGGATGCATGCTATCATATGACAGTATCGTGTTCTTCCAACATTCTTTCTTGTATAGTTTTGATGTGAAACCATCTACACTCTGTGCTAAGTTTACATCCAAAAATCTATAGAATCAAAGGAGGCTTTTAAAGTGAACCTAAAGAATGTTGTGGTCGAATGTAAAAAACTCACAAATTTCTGTAACATGTTCAAATTTCCATTCCATAATATAAAGACGTCGTCCACAAAACGTACATACATCTTTATATATCCCTTCCATGCATCATTACTCAATATGTGGTTTTTCTCCCATTGGGCAAGGACTAGATTAGCATAAGTGTTGGGACAAGGGGTGCCCATGGCTACCCCCTGTGCCTGTCTATATATAGACTCTGCTCCTATGAAAATATTGTTCTCCAATACCAATAGCAGAAGTTCCTTTATTAGGCTAATCTTGACCTCAGTAACTCCTAGGTCGTTCAAAAGGGTACTTAACATATCCACTCCATATTCATTGTTAATGACTGTGAATAAGTTGTTTATATCTAGGGTGGCCATCAATAACTTATCCTTCTTATCCATATAATCTAACCTACCCAACTTCATCAAGAAGTCACGTGTTAAGCGAGGACCAGAGCATGGACAAAAGGAGGAAAATGTTGGACTGACTAATAATGTGGACTTTGGTATTGTTTTTAATTTATCTACATATGTTTTAAATAATGATGAGTTAGCAGTACTTAACAAAGGGCTTACCTTTGTGCCCAGCAATAGCAGTGTATATAATGAAATAATAATGGATATCATGCTTTTCTGTTGCAATGTAGCTCTGAAAATGATGTATGGGGATAATGATAGAGGTAATCTGACCTTAAAGAAACCGAGTAGTTTTGTACCACCACTTATACCCACCCTGGATTTGTTCATTAGGGGATGTGAGCAAGATTTGATAAGATACTTCATTGAAGGAGATACCAGCAGATTTTACAATCTTACTCAAACACAGAGGACAGCATTGCAGAGTTTATGTAATAATACAGATTTAACAATAAAACCGGCGGATAAGGGTGGGGCGGTTGTTGTGCTAGATACAACATGGTATAATAGTAGATTGAGAGAACTACTACAAGACGAAAGCACATATACCCAGATTAATCCATTGGGTATGAGACAAGCCATAGATAGGATACATCATGCCCTGCAAAGGCTGAAGTTTGAGATGAGAATTACTGATGATACTTTTGACTTTCTTTGGTTAGAAAAAGCAGTCACGCCTGTCTTCAAGGCACTCCCTAAGATTCATAAGTCCCTGGTTAACCCACCCCTGAGACCCATAGTTTCAGGGAGGGGTGGGTGACTGAGAATATCTCTATATGGTTGGAACATCAATTAAAACCCTATGTTGAAGGGATTGAGAATATTTTGTTGGACACAGGTGACTTCTTGATGAAGTTGGGTAGGTTAGATTATATGGATAAGAAGGATAAGTTATTCATGGCCACCCTAGATATAAACAACTTATTCACAGTCATTAACAATGAATATGGAGTGGATATGTTAAGTACCCTTTTGAACGACCTAGGAGTTACTGAGGTCAAGATTAGCCTAATAAAGGAACTTCTGCTATTGGTATTGGAGAACAATATTTTCATAGGAGCAGAGTCTATATATAGACAGGCACAGGGGGTAGCCATGGGCACCCCTTGTCCCAACACTTATGCTAATCTAGTCCTTGCCCAATGGGAGAAAAACCACATATTGAGTAATGATGCATGGAAGGGATATATAAAGATGTATGTGCGTTTTGTGGACGACGTCTTTATATTATGGAATGGAAATTTGAACATGTTACAGAAATTTGTGAGTTTTTTACATTCGACCACAACATTCTTTAGGTTCACTTTAAAAGCCTCCTTTGATTCTATAGATTTTTGGATGTAAACTTAGCACAGAGTGTAGATGGTTTCACATCAAAACTATACAAGAAAGAATGTTGGAAGAACACGATACTGTCATATGATAGCATGCATCCACGTTATACATATTGAACATTGTACAGGGGCAGGCGAGTAGGATCTCCAGGATATGTTTGGATAATGGTGATTATGACAAAAAACTAGCTACACTTAAGGGCTGTTTACAACAGAGGGGTTATCGGGAAGATAAAGTGGATAAGCTGATAAACACCAGCAAGGGCTTTAGGGAAAGCAAATATAAACCTTGGCTTAGACGCACTCCAGCCCAGATAGACAAAAATAAAAGACCCATAGTTGTAAGGAGTCCCCAGTTAATGTTTACCTACAGTAGCAACATAGGTGATATCTGTAATGTTGTACAGAATAACTGGAACATTCTGACTAGTGATGAAGGGCTGAGTGATATAGTAGGTTGTAGACCTAACTTCAGATATAGAAGAAATAAGAATCTGAAGGATTTGTTATGCAAAGAAAGGCTAAGTAGTCAAAATACAGTGGCAACAATAATGACGGGCACATTCCCATGTGGGAGGTGCAAAGCTTGTGGCCACATTAATAAGAAGACTAACTTTGAGCATCCTGTCACACATAGGCAATTTGTGTTAAAAGGGAGGGCTACCTGTCAAACAACGGATATAGTATATTTAGCTGAGTGTAGCCATTGCCCTAGTTTTTATGTAGGGAAAACTAACCAGATGTTAAAGACAAGGATATTACAGCACCTATCTAGCATTAGGAATGGGGATGTACATAATGCTTTGAGCAGACATGTGACGCATAATGCAACACACAAATTCACTTTCAGGGCTATAGTAAACATAAGGCTTACCACTAGAGGGGGTGATGTGAAGCATTTGACAGAATTAGCAGAATCCAGATGGATCATTGAGCTTATGGCCAATCGTACACCAGGTTTAAATGATGTGATACCTGTTAAGCCCACCCTTCAAAATAGGCGGGTTTTTTACTGAATCCTATTGGATATGCACTAGTTTAAAAGAAGGGGTTGTTTTATTGTAATTTTATCTGATGAAGGGAGAAGTCCCGAAAGCGCTCATCTTGTGTTTATGTGCAATAAAGATTTTAAGGAATAGCAGTGTCCTTGCCGCGTTTTTTGGTGCATATTTGATTTTGGAATCGTAGGCTGGACTTTGGTATAGTACTCAACTTTTTTGCTTTGTATCATACATAAGGTGAGTACACCCATCTAATAGTGCTGTATCACAATACTTGTAGATAAGGTGATTACACCCATCTAATAGTGCTGTATCACAGTACTTGTAGATAAGGTGATTGCACCCATCTCATAGTGCTGTATCACAGTATCAGTACATAAGGTGAGTATACCCATCTCATACTGCTATACTATACATATGTTGAGTAAACCCATCTCATAGTGCTGCATCACAATACCTGTGCAAAAGGCGAGCATACCTATCTCACAATAATTGGTCTTAGTGCCTAAACATAGGGTGAACACAGCAATCTCATTGTTCTGTATTATACATAAGGTGAGTACACGTATTTCATAGTGCTGTATTACAGTACTTGTACATAAGGTGGGTACACCCAACTCATAGTGCAGTTTCAGAGTAGCTGTGAATAAGGTGAGTACACCCATCTCATAGTGCTTTCTCACAGTACCTGTACATAAGGTGAGTACACCCATCTCATAGTTCTGCTTCACATTATGTA
This sequence comes from Protopterus annectens, assembly GCF_019279795.1. Lineage (NCBI taxonomy): Eukaryota > Metazoa > Chordata > Ceratodontiformes > Protopteridae > Protopterus > Protopterus annectens. The sequence goes on from NC_056747.1 coordinate 37,073,201, forward strand.
CATAAGGTGAGTACACCCATCTATTAATGCTGTATCAAAGTACCTGTATAAAAGGTGGGTACATCCATCTCATAGTGTGTATCACAGTACCTATACATAATGTGATTACACCCCTCTCATAGTGCTGTATCACTGTATAAGTATATAAGGTGAGTATACATATTTCATAATGCTGTATCATAGTACCTGTACATGAGGTGAATACACCCTTCTCATACTGCTGTATCACAGTACCTGTGCATAAGGTGAGTACACCCATCTCATAGTGCTTTTACACAGTATGAGTGCATAAGGTGAGTAGCCGCATCTCATAGTGCTGAATCACAGTACCTGTACATAATGTGAGTACATCCATCTGATAGTGCTGTGTCACACTACCTGTACACCAGGTGATCACACCCATCTCATAGTGCTGTGTCACAGTACCTGTACATAAAGTGAGTTCACCATTCTCATAACACTGCATCATACATAAGGTGAGTACACCCATCTCATAGTGCAGTATCACAGTACCTGGGAATAAGGTGAGTACACCTGTGTCTTAGTGCTATATTACAGTACCTGTATATAAGGTGAGTACACCCATCTCATAGTACAGTACAACATCACCTGTGAATAAGGTGAGGTCAACCATCTCATAGTGGTTTATCACAGTACCTGTCCATAAGGTGAGTACACACATCTCATAGTGCTGTCACAGTACTTGAACATAGGTTGAGTACATCCATCTCAAAGCAATGGGTCTGTTGGCCTATATATAGGGAGAATACACCCATCTCATACTGCTGCATGATACATAAGGTGAGTACACCTATCTCATAAAGCTGTATCAAAGTACCTGTACATAAGGTGAATACATGCATTTCCTAGTGCTGTATCATACATATTGTGAGTACATCCATTTCATAGTGCTGTATCATACATAAGGTGAGTACACCCATCTCATAGTGCAGTACAACATCACCTGTGAATAAGGTGAGGTCAACCATCTCATAGTGGTTTATCACAGTACCTGTCCATAAGGTGAGTACACACATCTCATAGTGCTGTGTCACAGTATTTGAACATAGGTTGAGTACATCCATCTCAAAGCAATGGGTCTGTTGGCCTATATATAGGGAGAATACACCCATCTCATACTGCTGCATGATACATAAGGTGAGTACACCTATCTCATAAAGCTGTATCAAAGTACCTGTACATAAGGTGAATACATGCATTTCCTAGTGCTGTATCATACATATTGTGAGTACATCCATTTCATAGTGCTGTATCATACATAAGGTGAGTACACCCATTTCATAGTGCTGTATCAGGGTATCTATTCATAAGGTTATTACACTCATCTCATAGTGCTGTGTCACAGTACCTGTACATGGGTTGTGTACACCCATCTCATAGTGCTGTGTCACATTACCAGTCGATAAGGTGAGTACATGCATCTGATAGTGCTGTATCACAGTACCTGTGCATAAGGTGAGTACACCCTTCTCATACTGCTTTATCACGGTACCTGTACATAAGATGAGTAGACCCATTTCATAGTGCTGTAACATACATATGGTGAATACACCCATTTTATACAGTACACACATCTCATGCTGTTGTATCACAGTACCTGTACATTAGGTGAATACGTTGGTCTCATAGTGCTGTGTCACAGTGCCTGTGACTTAGGTGAGTACACCCATCTCATAGTGCTGTATCAAAGTATTTGCACATAAGGTAAGTACACCCTTCTCATACTGCTGTATCATACATAAGGTGAGTACACCCATCTCATAGTACTGTATCACAATACTTGTAGATAGGGTGATTACACCCATCTCATAGTGCTGTATTATAGTATTAGTACATGAGGTGAGTATATCCAACTCATACTGCTGTACTATGCATAGGTTGAGTACACCCATCTCATAGTGCTGTGTCACACTACCTGTGCAAAAGGCGAGCATACCCATCGCACAGCAGTGGGTCTTAGTGCCTATATGTAGGGTGAACACAACAATCTCATTGTTCTGTATTATACATAAGGTGAGTACACCCATCTCATAGCTCTGTATCACAGCACCTGTGCATAAGTTGAGCATACCCATCACATAGTGCTGTATCACAATACCTGTACATTAGGTGAATACACACTGTATGCTGATTCATAGTACCTGTACATAAGGTGATTACACCTATCTCATTGTAATCTCCATCTCATAGTGCTATATATCAGGACCTGTAGATAAGGTGAGTCCACCCATCCAGTAGTGCTGTATAACAGTAACTGCACATAAGGTGAGTACACCCATCTCATAGTGCTGTATCAAAGTACCTGTAGATAAGGTGAGTACATCCATCTCATAGTATTACAGTACACTACCTGTACATAAGGTGAGAACACCCATTTTGTTGTGCTGTATCACAGTACCTGTAAATAAGGTGAGTACATCCATCTCATAGTGCTATGCTACAGCACCTGTACATAAGGTGAGTACACACATCTCATAGTGTTCTATCATACATAAGATGAGTTCACCCATGTCATAGTGCTGTATCATAGTACTTGTACATAAGGTGGGTACACACATCTCATAGTGCTGTGTCACAGTACCTGTACAGAAGGTGAGTACACCTATGTCATAGTCCTGTATCACAGTACCTTTACATAAGGTGAGTATATCCATCTCACAGCAATGGGACGGACTGAGTGCCTATTCATAGTGAGAGTACACCCATCTCATAATGCTTTTATCATACATAAAGTGAGCACAACCATCTCATAGTGCTGTATCACAGTAGCTGTGCATAAGGTGAGTACACACTTCCTATCGTGCTGTATCATAAATAAGGTGAGTACACCCTCCTCGTAGTGCTGTATCACAGCACCTGTACATACGGTGGGTACACCCATCTCATAGTACTGTATCACAGTACCTGTACATAAGGTGAGTACACCCATCTGATAATGCTGTATCACATTACCTGTACATATGGTGAGTACACGCAACTCATAATGCTGTATCACAGTCCCTGTACCTAAGGTGAGTACAACCATCTCATAGTACTGTATCATACATAAGGTGAGTATACCCATCTTCTAGTACAGTATCACAGTACATGTGAGTTAAGTGAATACATCCATCTCATAGTATTGTCTTACAGTACCTGTACATAAGGTGAGTATACCCATTACATAGTGCAGTATCACAGTACCTATGAAAAAGGTTAGTACACCCATCTGATAGTGGTGTATCACAGTACCTGTATATGGGTTGTGTACACCCATCTCATAGTGCTGTCTCACAGTACCAGTCGATAAGGTGAGTGCACACATCTGATAGTGCTGTATCACAGTACCTGTACATAAGATGAGTATAACCATTTCATAGTGCTGTATCATACATATGGTGAATACACCCATTTTATAGTGCTGTATCATACATGAGGTGAGTGCACCCACCTCATAGTGCTTTATCACATACCTGCACATATTGTGAGTACACACATCTTATGCTGTTGTATCACAGTACCTGTACATTAGGTGAATACACCAGTCTCATAGTGCTGTGTCACGGTGCCTGTGAATAAGGAGAGTACACCCATCTCATAGTGCTGTATCACAGTATTTGCACATAAGGTAAGTACACCCTTCTCATACTGCTGTATCATATATAAGGTGAGTACACACATCTCCTAGTGCTGTATCACAATACTTGTAGATATGGTGATTACGCCCATCTCTTAGTGCTGTATCATAGTATCAGTACATAAGGTGAGTATACCTATCTCATACTGCTGTACTATACATAAGTTGAGTACACCCATCTCATAGTGCTGTGTCACACTACCTTTGCAAAAGGCGAGCATACCCATCTCACAGCACTGGGTCTTAATGCCTATATATAGGGTGAACACAACAATCTCATTGTTCTGTATTATACATAAATGTGAGTGCACCCATCTCATAGTTCTGTATACCAGTACCTGTGCATAGGGTGAGTACACCCATCTCATAGAGCTGTATCACAATACCTGTACATTAGGTGAGTACACCCATTTCATAATGCTGTATCATAGTACCTGTACATAAGGTGATTACACCCATCTCATTGTACTCTCCATCTCATAGTGCTATATATCAATACCTGTAGATAAGGTGAGTACACCCATCTAGTAGTGCTGTATAACAGTAACTGCACATAAGGTGAGTACACCCATCTCACAGTGCTGTATCACAGTACCTATAGATAAGGTGAGTACATCCATCTCATAGTATTGCAGCACACTACCTGTACATAAGGTGAGTATACCCAACTCATACTGCTTTACTATACATAAGTTGAGTACACACATCTCATAGTGCTGTGTCACACTACCTTTGCAAAAGGTGAGCATACCCATCTTACAGCACTGGGTCTTAGTACATATATATTGGGTAAACACAACAATCTCATTGTTCTGTATTATACATAAGGTGAGTACACCCATCTCATAGTTCTGTATACCAGTACCTGTGCATAGGGTGAGTACACCCATCTCATAGTGCTGTATCACAATACCTATACATTAGGTGAGTACACCCATTTCATAATGCTGTATCATAGTACCTGTACATCAGGTGATTACACCCATCTCATTGTACTCTCCATCTCATAGTGCTATATATCAATACCTGTAGATAAGGTGAGTACATCCATCTCATAGTATTGCAGCACACTACCTGCACATAAGTTGAGTATACCCATCTCATACTGCTGTACTATCCAAAGGTTGAGTACACCCATCTCATAGTGCTGTATCACAGTACCTGTAGATAAGGTGAGTACATCCATCTCTTAGTATTGCAGCACACTATCTGTACATAAGGTGAGAACACCCATCTTGTTGTGCTGTATCACAGTACCTGTAAATAAGGTGAGTACATCCATCTCATAGTGCTGTGCTACAGCATCTGTACATAAGGTGAGTACACAGATCTCATAGTGCTGTATCATACATAAGATGAGTTAACCCATCTCATAGTGCTGTATCATAGTACTTGTACATAAAGTGGGTACACACATCTCATAGTGCTGTGTCACACTACCTGTACATCAGGTGATCACACCCATCTCATAGTGCTGTGTCACAGTACCTGTACATAAGGTAATCATACCCATGTCATTGTGTTGTATCACAGTACCTGTACATAAGGTGAGTTCACCATTTTCATAACACTGCATCATACATAAGGTGAGTACACCCATCTCATAGTGCAGTACCACATCACCTGTGAATAAGGTGAGGTCACCCATCTCATAGCAGTGTATCACAGTACCTGTCCATAAGGTGAGTACACCTATCTCATAGTGTTGTGTTACAGTACTTGAACATAGGTTGAGTACATCCATCTCATATTACTGTATCACAGTACCTGTACATAAGGTTTGTACACCCCTCTCATAGTGCTGTATCGCAGTATATGTATATAATGTGAGTACACACATCCCATAATGCTGTATCATAGTACCTGTACATGAGGAGAGTACACCATTCTCAAACTGCTGTATCCCAGCACCTGTGCATAAGGTGAGTAGCCGCATCTCATAGTGCTGAATCACAGTCCCTGCACATAATGTGAGTACATCCATCTCATAGTGCTTTATCACAGTACCTATACATAAGATGAGTATACCCAATTCATAGTGCTGTATCATACATATGGTAAATACATCAATTTCATAGTGGTGTATCATACATGAGGTGAGTACTCCCACCTCATAGTGCTTCATCACATATCTGTGTATAAGGTGATTACACACATTTCATGCTGTTGTATCACAGTACCTGTACATTAGGTGAGTACGCCGATCTCATAGTGCTGTGTCACACTACCTGTGCAAAAGGTGAACATAGGCACAGCAATGTGTCTTAGTATCTATACATAGGGTGAACACAACAATTTCATTGTTTTGTATTATACATAAGTTGAGTACATGCATCTCATATTTCTGTATTACAGTACCTGTACATAAGGTGAGTACTCCCATCTCATAGTGCAGTATCAGAATAGCTGTAAATACGGTGAGTACACCCATCTCATAGTGTTTTCTCACAGTACCTGTACATAAGGTGAGTACACCCATCACTTAATGTTGTATCAAAGTACCTGTACAAAAGGTGGGTACTTCCATCTCATAGTGCTGTATCATGGTATCTGCACATAAGTTAAGTACACCCTTCTCATTCTGCTGTATCATACATAAGGTGATTACACCCTCTCATAGTGCTGTATCACAGTATCAGTACATAAGGTGAGTATACCCATCTCGTACTGCTGTACTATACATAATTTGAGTACACCCATCTCATAGTGCTGTGTCACACTACCTTTGCAAAAGGCGAGCATACCCATCTCACAGCACTGGGTCTTAGTGCCTATATATAGGGTGAACACAACAATCTCATTGTTCTGTATTATACATAATGTGAGTACACCCATCTCATAGTTCTGTATACCAGTACCTGTGCATAGTGTGAGTACACCCATATCATAGTGCTGTATCACAATACCTGTACATTAGGTGAGTACACCCATTTCATAATGCTGTATCATAGTACCTGTACATAAGGTGATTACAACCATCTCATTGTACTCTCCATCTCATAGTGCTATATATCAATACCTGTAGATAAGGTGAGTACACCCATCCAGTAGTGCTGTATAACAGTAACTGCACATAATGTGAGTACACCCATATCATAGTGCTGTATCACAGTACCTGTAGATAAGGTGAGTACATCCATCTCATAGTATTGCAGCACATTACCCGTACATAAGGTGAGAACACCCATCTTGTTGTGCTGTATCACAGTACCTGTAAATAAGGTGAGTACACCCATCTCATAGTGCTGCGCTACAGCACCTGTACATAAGGTGAGTACACAATCTCATAGTGCCGTATCATACATAAGATGAGTTAACCCATCTCATAGTGCTGCATCATAGTACTTGTACATAAAGTGGGTACACACATCTCATAGTGCTGTGTCACACTACCTCTACATCAGGTGATCACACCCATCTCATAGTGCTGTGTCACAGTACCTGTACATAAGGTGATCATACCCATGTCATTGTGTTGTATCACAGTACCTGTACATAAGGTGAGTTCACCATTTTCATAACACTGCATCATACATAAGGTGAGTACACCCATCTCATAGTGCAGTATCACAGTACCTGGAAATAAGGTGAGTACACCCACCTCACAGTGCTGTATACAGTACCTGTACATAAGGTGAGTACACCCATCGCATAGTGCAGTACCACATCACCTGTGAATAAGGTGAGGTCACCCATCTCATAGTAGTGTATCACAGTACCTGTCCATAAGGTGAGTACACCTATCTCATAGTGTTGTGTTACAGTACTTGAACATAGGTTGAGTACATCCATCTCATATTACTGTATCACAGTACCTGTACATAAGGTTTGTACACCCCTCTCATAGTGCTGTATCGCAGTATATGTATATAATGTGAGTACACACATCCCATAATGTTGTATCATAGTACCTGTACATGAGGTGAGTACACCATTCTCAAACTGCTGTATCCCAGCACCTGTGCATAAGGTGAGTAGCCGCATCTCATAGTGCTGAATCACAGTCCCTGCACATAGTGTGAGTACATCCATCTCATAGTGCTTTATCACAGTACCTATACATAAGATGGGTATACCCAATTCATAGTGCTGTATCATACATATGGTGAATACATCAATTTCATAGTGCTGTATCATACATGAGGTGAGTACACCCACCTCATAGTGCTTCATCACATATCTGTGTATAAGGTGATTACACACATTTCATGCTGTTGTATCACAGTACCTGTACATTAGGTGAGTACACCGATCTCATAGTGCTGTATCACACTACCTGTGCAAAAGGTGAACATAGGCACAGCAATGTGTCTTAGTATCTATACATAGGGTGAACACAACAATTTCATTGTTTTGTATTATACATAAGGTGAGTACATGCATCTCATAGTTCTGTATTACAGTACCTGTACATAAGGTGAGTACTCCCATCTCATAGTGCAGTATCAGAATAGCTGTAAATACGGTGAGTACACCCATCTCATAGTGTTTTCTCACAGTACCTGTACATAAGGTGAGTACACCCATCACTTAATGCTGTATCAAAGTACCTGTACAAAAGGTGGGTACATCCATCTCATAGTGCTGTATCACGGTATCTGCACATAAGTTAAGTACACCCTTTTCATTCTGCTGTATCATACATATGGTGATTACACCCTCTCATAGTTCTGTATCACAGTATCAGTACATAAGGTGAATATACCCATTTCATACTGCTGTGCTATACATAAGTTGAGTACACCCATCTCATAGTGCTTTGTCACACTACCTGCGCAAAAGGCGAGCATACCCATCTTACAGCAATGGGTCTTAGTGCCTATATAGGGTGAACACAACAATCTCATTGTTGTGTATTATACATAAGGTGAGTACACCCATCTCATACTTCTGTATCACAGTACCTGTGCATAAGGTGAGCACACCCATCTCATAGTGCTGTATCACAATACCTGTACATTAGGTGAGTACACCCATTTCATAATGCTGTATCATAATACCTGTACATAAGGTGATTACACCCATCTCATTGTACTCTCCATCGCATAGTGCTATATATCAGTATCTGTACATAAGGTGAGTACGCCCATCCAGTAGTGCTGTATAACAGTAACTGCACATAAGGTGAGTACACCCATCTCATAGTGCTGTATCACAGTACCTATAAATAAGGTTAGTACATCCATCTCATAGTGCTGTGCTACAGCACCTGTACATAAGGTGAGTACACACATCTCATAGTACTGTATCATACATAAGATGAGTTCACCCATCTCATAGTGCTGTATCATAGTACTTGTACATAAGGTGGGTACACACATCTCATAGTGCTGTGTCACAGTATCTGTACAGAAGGTGAGTACACCCATGTCATAGTGCTGTATCACAATCCCTTTACATAAGGTGAGTATATCCATCTCCACAGCAATGGGACAGACTGAGTGCCTATACATAGTGAGAGTACACTCATCTCCATCTCATAATGCTTTATCATACAAAAAGTGAGTACAACCATCTCATAGTACAGTATCACAGTAGCTGTGCATAAGGTGAGTACACTCTTCCTATACTGCTGTATCATAAATAAGGTGAGTACACCCTTCTCATAGTGCTGTATCACAGTACCTGTACATATGGTGGGTACACCCATCTCATAGTACTGTATCACAGTACCTGTACATATGGTGAGTACACCATCCCATAGCAATGTATCACAGTAACTGTACATAAGGTGAGTACACCCATTTCATAATGCAGTATCACAGTACCTATACATATGGTGAGTACACGCAACTCATAATGCTGTATCACACTCCCTGTACCTAAGGTGAGTACAACCATCTCATAGTACTGTATCATACATAAGGTGAGTATACCCATCTCCTAGTACAGTATCACAGTAACTGTGAGTAAAGTGAGTACACCCATCTCATAGTGCTGTCTTACAGTACCTGTACATAAGGTGAGTACACCCATCTCTTAATACTGTATCACAGTACCTGTAGAAAAGGTGGGTACATCCATCTCATAGTGCTGTGTCACAGTACCTGTTCATAAGGTGAGTATATCCATCTCACAGCAATGGGGCTGAGTGCCAATACATAATGAGAGTACACCCACCCTATAGTGCTGCATCATAAATAAGGTGAGAACCCCCATCTCATAGTGCTGTATCATCGTATCTTTCCATACAGTGAGTACACCCATCTCATAGCAATATATCACAGTACGTGCACATATGGTGAGTTCACACATCTCATAGCACTGTATCACAGTACCTTTACATAATGGGAGTACACCTACCTGATAATGTTGTATCATGGTACCTGTACATATGGTGAGTACACAACTCATAATGCTGTGTCACTGTACCTGTACAGAAGGTGAGTACACCCATGTCATAGTGCTGTATCACAGTACCTTTACATATAGTGACTATATCCATCTCACAGCAATGGGACGGACTGAGTGCCTATACATAGTGAAAGTACACCCATCTCATAATGCTTTCTCATACATAAAGTGAGTACAACCATCTCGTAGTGCTGTATCACAGTAGCTGTGCATAAGGTGAGTACACCCTTCCTATAGTGCTGTATCATAAATAAGGTGAGTACACCCTTCTCGTAGTGCTGTATCACAGTATCTGTACATATGGTGGGTACACCCATCTCATAATACTGTATCACAGTACCTGTACATACGGTGAGTACACCCATCCCATAGCACTGTATCACAGTACCTGTACATACGGTTGGTACACCCATCTCATAATACTGTATCACAGTACCTGTACATATGGTGAGTACACCCATCCCATAGCACTGTATCACGTTACCTGTACATAAGGTGAGTACACCCATCTGACAATGCTGCATCATGGTACCTGTACATACGGAGAGTACACAACTCATAATGCTGTATCACAGTACCTGTACCTAAGGTGAGTACAACCACTTCATAGTACTGTATCATACATAAGGTGAGTTTACCCATTTCCTAGTAAGGTATCACAGTACCTGTGAGTAAGGTGAATACACCCGTCTCATAGTGCTGTCTTACAGTACCTGTACATAAGGTGAGTACACCCTTTACATAGTGCAGTATCACAGTACCTATGAAAAAGTTTAGTACACCCATCTCATAGTGGTGTATCACAGTACGTGTACATAAGGTGAGTACACTCATTTGATAGTGCTGTGTCACAGTACCTGCGCATAAGGTGAGTACACCCATCTCATAGTGCAGTATCACTGTATCTGTACATAAGGTGACTACACCCATCTGATAATTCTGCATCACAGTTCCTGTACTTAAGGTGAGTACACCCAACTCACAATGCTGTATCACAGTACCTGTACATAAGGTGAGTACACCCATCTCATAGTGCAGTATCACAGTACCTGTGAATAAGATGATTACACCAATCACATAGTGCTGTCTCACAGTACCTGTACATAAGGTGAGTACACCCACCTCGTAGTTTTATATCACAGTAACTGTACATAAGTTGAGTAGACCCATTTCATAGTGCTGTATCACAATACTTGTACATAAGGTGGGTACACACATCTCATAGTGCTGTGTCACAGTACCTGTACAGAAGGTGAGTACACCCATGTAATAGTGCTGTATCACAGTACCTTTACATAAGGTGAGTATATCCATCTCACAGCAAAGGGACAGACTGAGTGCCTATACACAGTGAGAGTACATCCATCTCATAATGCTTTATCATACATAAAGTGAGTACAACCATCTCATAGTGCTGTATCACAGTAGCATAAGGTGAGTACACCCTTCCTATAGTGCTGTATCATAAATAAGGTGAGTACACCCTTCCCATAGACCTGTATCACAGTACCTTTACATACGGTGGTACACCCATCTCATAGTACTGTATCACAGTACCTGTACATACGGTGAGTACACCCATCCCATAGCACTGTATCACAGTACCTGTACATACGGTGGGTAAACCCATCTCATAGTACTGTATCACAGTACCTGTACATACGGTGAGTACACCCATCCCATAGCACTGTATCACAGTACCAGTACATAAGGAGAGTACACCTATCTGATAATGCTGTATCACGGTACCTGTACATATGGTGAGTACACAATTCATAATGCTGTATCACAGTCCCTGTACCTAAGGTGAGTACAACCATCTCATAGTACTTTATCATACATATGGTGAGTATACCCATCTCCTAGTACAGTATGACAGTAGCTGTGAGTAAGGTGAATACACCCATCTCATAGTGCTGTCTTACAGTACCTGCACATAAGGTGAGTACACCTTTCATATAGTGCAGTATCACAGTACCTGTGAATAAGGTGAGTACACCTATCTCATAGTGGTGTATCAAGTACTTGTACATACAGTGAGTACACCCATCTCTTAATACTGTATCACAGTACCTGTAGAAAAGGTGGGTACATCCATCTCATAGTACTGTGTCACAGTACCTGTACATAAGGTGAGTATATCCATTTCACAGCAATGGGACTGAGTGCCAATACATAGTGAAACTACACCTGCCTTATAGTGCTTTACCATACATAAAGTGAGTACAACCATCTTATAGTGCTGTATCACAATAGCTTTGTTTAAAGTGAGTGCACCCACTCTATAGTGCTGTATCATAAATAAGGTGAGTACACCCATCTCATAGTGCTGTATCACCATAGCTTTCCATGCGGTGAGTACACCCATCTCATAGCACTATATCACAGCACGTGCACATATGCTGAATACACCCATCTCATAGCACTGTTTCACAGTACCTGTATATAAGGTGAGTACACCCATCTGATAATGTTGTATCATGGTACCTGTACATATGGTGAGTACACAACTCATAATGCTGTATCACAGTACCTGTACCTAAGGTGAGTACAACCATCTCATAGTACTGTATCATACATAAGGTGAGTATACCCATCTCCTAGTAGAGTATGACAGTAGCTGTGAGTAAGGTGAATACACCCGTCTCATAGTGCTGTCTTACAGTACCTGTACATAAGGTGAGTACACCCATTACATAGTGCAGTATCACAGTACCTATGAAAAAGGTTAGTACACCCATCTCATAGTGGTGTATCACAGTACCTGTACATAAGGTGAGCACACTCATTTGCTAGTGCTGTGTCACAGTACCTGTGCATAAGGTGAGTACACCCATCTCATAGTGCAGTATCACTGTATCTGTACATAAGGTGACTACACCCATCTGATAATGCTGCATCACAGTTCCTGTACATAAGGTGAGTACACCCAACTCACAATGCTGTATCACAGTACCTGTACATATGGTGAGTACACGCATCTCATAGTACTGTATCATACATAAGGTGAGTACACCCATCTCATAGTGCAGTATCACAGTACCTGTGAATAAAATGATTACACCAGTCACATAGTGCTGTCTCACAGTACCTGTATATAAGGTGAGTACAACCATCTCATAGTACTCTATCATACATATGGTGAGTATACTCATATCCTTGTACAGTATGACAGTAGCTGTGAGTAAGGTGAATACACCCGTCTCATAGTGCTGTCTTACAGTACCTGTACATAAGGTGAGTACACCTTTCACATAGTGCAGTATCACAGTACCTATGAAAAAGGTTAGTACACCCATCTCATAGTGGTATATCACAGTACCTGTACATAAGGTGAGTATACTCATTTGCTAGTGCTGTGTCACAGTACCTGTGCATAAGGTGAGTACACCCATCTCATAGTGGTATATCACAGTACCTGTACATAAGGTGAGTATACTCATTTTCTAGTCCTGTATCACAGTACCTGTACATAAGGTGAGCACACCCATCTCTTAATGCTGTATCACAGTACCTGTAGAAAAGGTGGATACATCCATCTCATAGTGCTGTATCACAGTACCTGTACATAAGGTGAGTATACCCATATCATATTTCTTTATCACAGTATATGTATATAAGGTGAGTACACCATCTCATAATGCTGTATCACAGTGCCTGTTCCTAAGGTGAGTACAACCATCTCATAGTACTGTAGCATACATAAGGTGAGTATACCCATCTGCTAGTACAGTATCTTAGTACCTGTGAGTAAGGTGAGTACACCCATCACATAGTGCAGTATCACAGTACCTGTGAATAAGTTGAGTACACCCATCTCATAGTGGTGTATCACAATACTTGTACATAAAATACAGAAACAAAATGTCAAATGCACCAAAAAGTACTTGAAATAGTCCAAGGCACCCAGAAAATGAACTCAGCCACTGATATAAGGATAATTCCAACTTTATTCAGCCAAAAAAATAAAAAGAAATAAATGCTCTCTTTATACAGTATGTTTTCATCAAAACCTTTCATCAGATGTAGACTGCATATAACCAAGATCCTTTTATACCACTAGATCCCATCATTTCAATTAACTAAGACACAAAGTTTAAAGGTACAGTAAAAATTGACTATTAAAGCCTACTTATCTAAAATAACATATTGGTACAACACATTCATTTAAAACCTATTAACAAATGTTAAAACATGTTACAAAATCATGTACAGTTTCTTAAAACTTCAAAAACAATTAATAAATAGCTTAGAGTAAAAATATAAATAAATCCATTCCTATTAAAACTACATATAAAATGCATGAATTGACACAAAATAACTTGCATTTGTGCTCCCTCTAGTGATCTTTTTAAGTACTACATGTGTAAGACCTCAGCAACAGCATTCTGTATTAGAACCCAGATCCTTGAAACATAAAAATGTATATAGCATCATCTTGTTTAAAACTTATGAATAAGTTTGCATAAAAAATTATTTATATAAAAAGGTACAAGAGGATTATAAAGATATTAAAAAAACAGGTTTAACCATGTACTTATAACAAAATGTAACAAAACTTAATCATAACTTAGCGTATCTAATTTTTAATAAGGGAACTATGGAGATATTTTCATTCAATCCTGGAGGCATATTGGCCTGTAACATGACCTGCCACCATAGTTCCCTATATTCAATCCTTTCTTCCCTCGGACCACCCTATATGTCTTTCCTTACCCTTTCTGATACAAAATATAAGTAGTGGGCTTTTTCACAAACCTGTTTGTGTTCAAACAGAGCATTAGTTTCCTTTCTTGTTTGTACATCATAGAGGTGCTCATAGATATGCCTCTTTAACTTTCTGTCCGTCATTCCAGCATAGAATGACTGGCATTCCTGGCACACTGCTAGATATATTAAACCACTAGTGTCACAATTGTGGTATTCTTTTCCATATAACCAAACATTCCTACTCTCCAGAAACATATTTTCTTGGTTTACTATATAACTGCACTGTGTGCAATGCCCACATCTATTTGTACCTATCTTCTTTCTGTTTAATTGTTCTGACTCACATTCTTTTTCCAGTAAATTCTTCTATGAATTTTTGTAAACAACCCTTAACTTATTCTTAGGAATTTTGTCCAGGTCTGTAAATCCAATAAATCTATCCCATTCTTGCTCCATAACTTTCCTAATCATACTAGCACTCCCATTGTATTCCAAAACCAGTGCTTTTTCAAATCGCTCCACATTTACAGTCTGTACAGGACATCCTTTTTCTTCATCTAAACCTAAAATTGGTTTGAATCTGCCTAGCATACCTTCACACACTTTTTTTTCAGCTTGTTCAATCATCTCTTCTGGGTATGATCTGTCCTTAAATATATTTCTTTATCACACTCCACATTACTTGAAGACATCCTACATGATCTTATAAAGTGACCTTTTACTATATTTTTCTTATAGTGCACAGGATGGACACTGTTTGTGTAAGTATGCATTTGAAAATGTGCTTTTCCTAGATATTATAGACTTAACTTGTTTTCCTTACAGATTTCCACATCCAAATACTGCAGGTTTTCATAAGATACCTTGTAGGTGAATTCTAAAAATGAGGTAGTATTATTCAAGTAAATAATAAAATCTATGTTGCCCCCATTTTCTCTCTGGGGGCAACCCATAAGATACAGATGTCATCCAAAAATCTTTTGTACATGGTCCAGATGTTCCTATATATTGAATTCAGGACCATTTTATTCTTCCCACATATCTAAGACAAGATTTGCATATGTAGGGGCACATGCTGCCCCCATTGCTACTCCCTTTGTTTGGTGATAATATTCACCTTTAAAGTATATGAAATGATGCTTTAGAATTAATTGCATCAACTGTAAACATACTAGAATCTCACTGTGTGTTAACTCGTTATCTTCAGAAACGATTTCTTCCAGTAATTTCATGCCTTCTGCATGTGGAATTCTGGAAAACAAGTCCACAGCATCAATAGTTAAAAAGGAAATGTCCTCATTGTACATGGTCTTCTTTAACCCTCTCAGAAAATCCCAGGAATCCCTAAGAATATTGTTTTCTTTTTAACCACAATCTTTTTAACTTAGTATCCACATATTTTGCTAGTGGGAGGGTTTTTGAACCTTCTGCAGATACAATAGGTCTTATACTATTCTTCTGAATCTTAGGGATTCCAAAAATGGAGGGTATCCTGTGCTTCTCCACTTTTAAAAAAATAAGGGTATTTTGGTCCATTAAACCCTCCAAATGTAGGTCTTACAAAACCATGTCAATTCTTCTATACGCTATGTTTAGTTTGTTCTTGGACACACTTGTATATCTACTTGTATCCATACAAATATCATTCATTTTGCTTTCATATATGTGTGTCCATTACAACTGTACCCCCTCCCTTATCTGGTTTCATAACTCTCACCTTTCTGTTATTCCTAAGGTCAGACAAGACATTTTTTTCTTCAAATTTCATATTTGCTTTATATTTGACCTTGGCATAACGTTTTCAAATCTCTTTCTCAACCACTTGCTCAAAATTCTTAATTTGAAGATGTGGGGGTTTAAAAACACTCCTTTTCTTTAATTTAGTTTGTCCATTCTGGAAGTTAGCATTGTCTTGTTGGAAATATAAACCTAAGTTCATTTTTCTTGTAAATATTTTTACATCTAGTACGATTTTTGTAACATCTCCTTTTTTAAAAGGTATGAACTTCAGTCCTTTGGATAACAGACTGAAATGCTCACGCTTCAACACTGTATCACTAAAATTGTATATACTATAACCATTTTTGTAAACCTGAACTCATTATTTTCATCCTGTTTTATCATGTCATCATCCTTTTCCAAGTCGAGGTGAGGGGTACCATCTACATTCAGTACCTCTCCCTTCTTCCTCCTCTCCAAATATTTGTCTGGTAGTTTTGTTGGTATTGATTGTTCCCTTTATTTTTAGTTCTCTCTGACTGTCTCAAAGCTGGGTAGTCAGAGAAATAATCTAAATCATTCACTTGTTCCCCCACATGTGCTCTCTCATCAGCATTAAAAACATATTGCTGATCACTTCCATTTTTCTCCCAAAACCTGTTGTATGGTTTGGGGTTAGGGTTGCTCAAATTATTTTTATAATCTGTAATATCGTTTTCCAGTTTTTTGATCTTTCTATTAACCAACTCATCACATTTTCCATCTATTTCTGACCTAATAGTATAACATTTTTCTTTTTCTGATGGTATCGTGTGAACAAAGTCATTCTTAATAAATTCATTTAAAATTTCAATTTTGTTCTTTAGCTCTTCCTTAATTCTGTCATTTTCCTTAGCCATTAATTTTAACATGTCAAGCCCACATCTATTAAAAATTTCTATTAGTTCTTTGTGAAACATGCTGCCAGAGATAACATTGTTTGGAAATTTACATATCCTTAAACCCTTAGGAACAATGCCTTCTAATATGCATTGCCTAAGGTAAGCATTTTCTTTGTCCAAAGTTTTGTATTTATGCATTAACTTAGAAAGTTTGCCCAGCTTACTTTTATATGTGTTATTCATAGGAAATGGTTCAACTGCATTGTCTTTAAAATTAATAGAATAGCTGACCTGTAACCAGTCCTTAATGTCAGTTTGGTTCATCACTGAAGCAGCAGGAGAAGTCTGTTTTTTTTTTACCTGGTGGTGGGGTAGGAGGATCATTTTCATTAATTTCACCCACACAGTCATTATTTCTCAAGGCTCCTGGTGTTAAATGGAAGTTTGTTTCTCCAGAATGAGCATCTCCATTGTCATTCCTTTTCCAGCTAGCTCTATTAATGCAGTTTTTACGACGTTTAGAGCCTTTTGTACTCTCAACTTCCTGGTTCCACCCCTCCCAGGCTCTGGAAACCACCTTGATCATTGATTGGCTGAGCAGAGTCAATGGGTCTATCAATTTGGACAACTGACCTATCAGCTTTCTGGCTTGTCCCAGTTCCTCCTTATTCCCTCTTTCTTCTTTATCAGAGCTAGAATCAGTCTCCATAGCCAAAGAAACTTGAAAACACAGAAACAAAATGCCAAGGCACCAAAAAGTACTTGAAATAGTCCAAGGCACCCAGAAAATGAACTCAGCCACTGATATAAGGATACTTCCAATTTTATCCAGCCCAAAAAATAAAAAACAAAAAACATAAATGCTCTCTTTATACAGTACATTTTTGTTAAAATCTTCATCAGATGTGGACTGCATGTAACCAAAATCCTTTTATACCACTAGTTCCCATCAATTCAATTAACTAAGACACAAAGTTTAAAGGTACAGTAAAAATTAATTATTCAAGCGTACTTATCTAAAATAACATATTGGTACAACACATTCACCTAAAACCTATTAACAAATGTTAAAACATGTTAACAAATTATGTACAGTTTCTTAAAACTTCAAAAACAATTTGTAAATAGCTTAAGTAGAGTGGAAAATATAAATTAATCCATTCCTATTAAAACTACATATAAAAATGCATGAATTGACACAAAAAACTTGCATTTGAGCTCCCTCTAGTGATATTTTTAAGTACTACATGTGTTTAAAACTTATGAATAAGTTTGCATAAAAAGTATTTATATAAAAAGGTACAACAGAATTATAAAGATATTAAAAAAGACTTGTACATAAGGTGAGTACACTCATCTCATAGTGCTGTGTCACAGTACCTTTGCATAAGGTGAGTACACCCATCTCATAGTGCAGTATCACAGTATGCGTACATAATGTGACTACACCCATCTGATAATGCTGCATCACAGTTCCTGTACATAAGGCGAGTACACCCATCTCATAGTGCAGTATCATAGTACCTGTGAATAAGATGAGTACACGCATCTCATAGTGCTGTATTACAGTACTTGTACATAAGGTGAGTACACCCATCTCATAGAGCTGTATCACAGTACCTGTACATAATGTGAGTACATCCATCTGATAGTGCTGTGTCATAGTACCTGTACATCAGGTGATCAGAGCCATCTCATAGTGCCATGTCACAGTACCTGTACATAAGGTGATCATACCCATCTCATTGTGCTGAATCACAGTACCTTTACAAAAGGTGAGTACACCCTTCTCGTAGTGCTATATCACAGTACCTGTATATAAGGTGAGTAAATCCGTGTCATAGGGCTGTGTCACTGTACCTGTGCATAGGGTGAGTACACCAATCATATAGTGCTATGTCATACATAAGGTCAGTACACTCATCTTATAGTACTGTATCATACATAAGGTGAGTACACCCATCTCATAGTGCAGTATCACAGTACATGTTCATAAGATGAGTACACCCATCACATAGTGCTGTATCACAGTACCTGTAGATAAGGTCAGTACACCAATTTCATAGTGCTGTATCACAGTACCTATACATAAGGTGAATACACCCATTTGATAATGCTGTATCACAGCACCTGTACTTAAGGTGAGATCACCCAACTCATAATGCTGTATCTCAGTACCTGTACATATGGTGAGTACACCCATCTCATAGTAGTGTGTCATACATAAGGTGAGTACACTCATCTCATAGTGCAGTATCACAGTACCTGTGAATAAGGTGAGTACACCCATCTCATAGTGCTGCAGCTCAGTACCTGTACATAAGGTGAGTACACACATCTCATACTGCTGTATCACAGTATAAGTACATATGGTGAGTAGACCCACCTCATGGTGCTGTATCACATGAACTGTGCAAAAGGTGAGCATACCCATCTCACAGCAATGAGTCTGAGTGCATATACACAGAGTGAACACAACAATCTCATACTTCTGTATTATACATAAGTTAAGTACACCCATCACATAGTGCAGTATCACAATACCTGTGAATAAGGTGAGTACACCCATCTCATAGCGATGTATCACAGTACCTGTACATAAGGTGAGTACACTCATCTCATAGTGCTGTGTCACAGTACCTGTGCATAACGTGAGTACACCCATCTCATAGTGCAGTATCACAGTACCTGTACATAAGGTGATTACACCCATCTGATAATCCTACATCACAGTTGCTGTACATTGAGTACACCCAACTCACAATGCTGTATCACAGTACCTGTACATATGGTGAGTACACCCATCTGATAGTATTGTATCATACATAAGGTGAGTACACCCATCACATAGTGCAGTATCACAATACCTGTGAATAAGGTGAGTACACCCATCTCATAGTGGTGTATCACAGTACCTGTACATAACGTGAGTACACACATCTCAAATCGATGGGTCTGTGGGCCTATACATAGGGAGAATACACCCATCTCTTACTGCTGTATCATATATCAGGTGAGTACACCCATCTCTTAATGCTGCATCAAAGTATGTGCACATAAGGTGAATGCACCCATCTCATAGTGCTGTATCATACATATTGTGAGTACATCCATTTCATAGGGCTGTATCATTCACATGGTGAACACACCCCTTTCATAGTGCTGTATCATATGTGAGGTGAGTACACCCACCTCATAGTGCTTTATCACAGTACCTGTACAAAAGGTGAGTACACACATCTCATGCTGTTATATCACAGTATGTGTACATAAGATGAGTACGCCAGTCTCATAGTGCTGTATCACAGTACCTGTGAATATGGCGAGTACACTCATCTCACAGTGATGTATCACAGTATCTGTAAATAAGGTAAGTACACCCTTCTCATACTGATGTATCATATAAAACGTGAGCGCACCCATCTCATAGTGCTTTATCACAGTGCTTGTACATAAAGTGATTACACCCATCTCATAGTGCTGTAGTGCAGTACCTGTACATAAGGTGAGTACACCCATCTCATAGTGCAGTATCACAGTACCTGTGAACTAGATGAATACACCCATCTCATAGTGCAGTATCAGAGTACGTCTGAATAAGGTGAGTACACCCATCTCATAGTGCTGTCTCAGAATACCTGTACATGAGTTGAGTGCATCCATCTCATAGAGCTGTGTCACACTACCTGTGTAAAAGATGAGCATACCCATCTCTCAGCAGTGGGCCTGTGTGCCTATACATAGGGTGAACACAATCTCATTGTTCTGTATTATACATAAGGTGAGTACACCCATCTCATAGTTCTGTATCAAAGTACCTGTGCATAAGGTGAGTACACCCATGTCATAGTGCTGTATCACAGTACCTGCAGATAAGGTGAGTACAGCCATCTCATGGTGCTATGCTACAGTACCTGTACATAAGGTGAGTATATCCATCTCACAGCAATGGCACTGAGTGTCTATACATAGTGAGAGTACACCTGTCTCATAGTGCTTTATCATACATAAAGTGAGTACAAGCATCTCACAGTAATGTATCACAGTAGCTGTGCATAAGGTGAGTACACCCATCCTATAGTGCTGTATCATAAATAAGGTGAGTACACCCTTCTCATATTGCTGTATCACAGTACCTGCACATACTGTGAGTGCACCTATCTCATACCACTATATCACAGTACCTGCACATATGGTGAGTGCACCCATCTCATAGCAATGTACAACAGTACCTTTACATAAGGTGAGTACACCCATTTGATAATGCTGTATGACGGTACCTGTTCATATGGAGATTACACACAACTCATAATTCTGTATCACAGTACCTGTGAGTAAGGTGAGTATACCCATCTCATAGTGCTGCTCACAGTACCTGTACATAAGGTTAGTACACTTGTCACATAGTGCAGTGTCACAGTACCTGTGCATAATGTGGGTACACCCATCCCATTGTGTGGTATTAGAGTACTTGTACATAAGGTGTGTAAACACATCTGATAATGCTGCATCACAGTTCCTGTACATAAGGTGAGTACACCCAACTCACAATGCTGTATCACAGTACCTGTACATATGGTGAGTACACCCATCTCATAGTGCTGTATCACAGTACATGCACATAAGGTGAGTACACTCATCTCATAGTGCTGTGTCACAGTACCTGAGCATAACGTGAGTGCACCCATCTCATAGTGCAGTATCACATTACCAGTACATAAGGTGACTACACCCATCTGATAATGCTGCATCACAGTTCCTGTACATAAGCTGAGTTCACACAACTCACAATGCTGTATCACAGTACCTGTACATATGGTGAGTATACCAATCTTATAGTATTGTATCATACATAAGGTGAGGACACCCATCACATAGTGCAGTATCACAGTACCTATACATAAGGTGAGTACACCCATCTCACAGTACTGTATCACAGTAACTGTACATAAGGTGAGTAGACCCATCTCGTAGTGCTGTATTACAGTACCTGTACATAAGGTGAGTACACCCATCTTTTAATGCTGTATCACAGTACCTGTACAAATGGTGGGTACATCCATCTCATAGTGCTGTATCGCAGTATATGTATATAAGGTGAGTACACCCATCTCATAGTGCAGTATCACAGTACCTGTGAATAAGGTGAATACACCCATCTCATAGTGCAGTATCAGAGTACCTGTGAATAAGGTGAGTACACCCATCTCATAGTGCTGTGTCACACTACCTGTGCAAAAGATGAGCATACCCATCTCACAGCAGTGAGTCTGAGTGCCTATACATAGGGTGAACACAACAATCTCATTATTCTGTATTATACATAAGGTGAATACACCCATCACGTAGTTCTGTATCACAGTACCTGTGCATAAGGTGAGTACAACCATCTCATAGTTCTGTATCACAGTACCTGTAGATATGGTGAGTACATCCATCTCATGGTGCTGTGTTACAGTACCTGTACATAAGGTGTGTATATCCATCTCACAGCAATGGGACTGAGTGCCTATACATAGTGAGAGTACACCTGTCTCATAGTGCTTTATCATACATAAAGTGAGTACAACCATCTCATAGTGCTGTATCACAGTAGCTGTGCATAAGGTGAGTACACCCATCCTATAGTGCTGTATCATAAATAAGGTGAGTACACCCTTCTCGTAGTGCTGTATCACAGTAACTGTACATACTGTGAGTACACCCATCTCATACCACTATATCACAGTACCTGTACATACGGACAGTACAATCATCTCATACCACTATATCACAGTACCTGTACGTACAGTGAGTGCACCCATCTCATAACACTGTATAACAGTATCTTTACATAAGGTGAGTACACCCATCTGATAATGCTGTATGACGGTA
The DNA here is from genome assembly GCF_019279795.1 of Protopterus annectens. Lineage (NCBI taxonomy): Eukaryota > Metazoa > Chordata > Ceratodontiformes > Protopteridae > Protopterus > Protopterus annectens. The sequence continues at coordinate 37,096,376 of NC_056747.1, forward strand.
CCTGTTCAAATGGACAGTACACACAACTCATAATTCTGTATCACAGTACCTGTGAGTAAGGTGAGTACACCCATCTCATAGTGCTGTCTCACAGTACCTGTACATAAGGTTAGTACACCCTTCACGTAGTGCAGTGTCACAGTACCTCTGCATAACATGGGTACACCCATCTCATCATGTAGTATCTGAGTTCTTGTACATAAGGTAGGTACACACATCTGATATTGCTGCATTGCAGTTCCTGTACACAATGTGAGTACACCCAACTCACAATGCTGTATCACAGTACCTGTACATATGGTGAGTACACCCATCTCATAGTATTGTATCATACATAAGGTGAATACACCCATCTCATAGTGCTGCATCACAGTACCTGCACATAAGGTGAGTATACCAATCTCATAGTGGTGTATCACAGTACCTGTACATAAGGTGAATACACTCATCACATAGTGCTGTGTCACAGTACCTGAGCATAATGTGAGTACACCTATCTCATAGTGCAGTATCACATTACCAGTACATAAGGTGACTACACCCATCTGATAATGCTGCATCACAGTTCCTGTACATAAGGTGAGTACACCCAACTCACACTGCTGTATCACAGTACCTGTACATATGGTGAGTATACCCATCTCATAATATTATATCATACATAAGGTGAGTACAACCATCTCATAGTGCAGTATCACAGTACCTGTGAATAAGGTGAGTAAACCCATCTTACACTACTGTATCACAGTAACTGTACATAAGGTGAGTAGACCCATCTCAAAGTGCTGTATTACAGTACCTGTACATAAGGTGAGTACACCCATCTTTTAATGCTGTATCACAGTACCTGTACAAAGGTGGGTACATCCATCTCATAGTGCTGTATCACAGTACCTGTACATAAGGTGAGTACACCCATCTCATAGTGCAGTATCACAGTACCTGTGAATAAGGTGAATACATCCACCTCATAGTGCAGTATCAGAGTACCTGTGAATAATGTGAGTACATCCATTTCATAGTGCTGTATCATATATAAGATGGGTGCACCCATTTAATAGTGCTGTATCAGGGTATCTGTACATAAGGTTAGTACACTCATCTCATAGTGCTGTATCACAATACCTGTACATGGGTTGAGTACACCCATCTCATAGTGCTGTGTCACAGTACTTGTACATAACGTGAGTACACACATCTCAAATCGAATGATCTGTGGGCCTATACATAGGAAGAATACACCTATCTCTTACTGCTGTATCATATATCAGGTGAGTACACCCATTTCATAGTGCTGTATCACAGTACTTGTACATAACGTGAGTACACACATCTCAAATCGAATGATCTGTGGGCCTATACATAGGAAGAATACACCCATCTCTTACTGCTGTATCATATATCAGGTGAGTACACCCATTTCATAGTGCTGTATCACAGTACTTGTACATAACATGAGTATACACATCTCAAATCGAATGATCTGTGGGCCTATACATAGGAAGAATACACCCATCTCTTACTGCTGTATCATATATCAGGTGAATACACCCAACTTTTAGTGCTGTATCATACATATTGTGAGTACATCCATTTCATACGGCTGTATCATTCATATGGTGAATACACCCATTTCATAGTGCTGTATCATATGTGAGGTGAGTCACCCACCTCATAGTGCTTTATCACAGTACCTGTATATAAGGTGAGTACGCACATCTCACGCTGTTGTATCACAGTATGTGCACATAAGATGAGTATGCTGATTTCACAGTGCTGTATCACAGTACCAGTGAATAAGGTGAGTACACCCATCTCATAGTGCTGTATCACAGTATCTGTAAATAAGGTAAGTACACACTTCTCATACTGATGAGTCATACATAATGTGAGTGTACCCATCTCATAGTGCTTTATCACAGTACTTGTACATAAAGTGATTACACCAATCTCATAGTGCTGTAGTGCAGTATTTATTTTTATTTATTTATTTATTTAACATTTGTTGACCGGGAAAGTCTAACTAGGTTCCACAGAGCCTGTTTTCAGTGGAGACCCGTGGAGAAATGGTCCAGATGCATGTCTTTGGAATGTGGGAGGAAACCAGAGTACCTGGAGGAAACCCATGCAAACACAGGGAGAACATGCAAACTCCACACAGAAGGCACCCCAGCCGGGAATCGAACCAGAGAACCTCTCTCTGTGAAGTGACAATGTTAACCGCTGCACCACTTTGCTGCCCGTACCTGTACATAAGGTGAGTACACCCATCTCATAGTGCAGCATCACAGTACCTGTGAATAAGGTGAATACACCCATCTCATAGAGCAGTATCAGAGTACCTCTGAATAAGGTGAGTACACTCATTTCATAGTGCTGTCTCAGAGTAACTGTACATAAGTTGAGTACACCCATCACATAGTGCTGTGTCACACTACCTATGCAAAAGGTGAGCATACCCATCTCACAGCAGTGGGTCTGAGTGCCTATACATAGGGTGAACACAACAATCTCATTGTTCTGTATTAAACATAAGGTGAGTACACCCATCTCATAGATCTGTATCAAAGTACCTGTGCATAAGGTGAGTACACCCATCTCATAGTGCTGTATCACAGTACCTGTAGATAAGGTGAGTACATCCATTTCATCATGCTGTGCTACAGTACCTGTACATAAGGTGAGTATATCCATCTCACAGCAATGGGACTGCGTGCCTATACATAGTGAGAGTACACCCGTTCATAGTGCTTTATCATATATAAAGTGAGTACAACCATCTCATAGTGCTGTATCACAGTAGCTGTGCATAAGGTGAGTACACCCATCCTACAGTGCTGTTTCCTAAATAAGGTGAATACACCCTTCTCATAGTGCTGTATCACAGTACCTGTACATACTGTGAGTACACCCATCTCATACCACTACATCACAGTACCTGTACATATGGTGAGTGCACCCATCTCATAGCACTGTATAACAGTACCTTTACATAACGTGAGTACACCCATCTTATAATGCTGTATGAAGGTACCTGTTCATATGGAGAGTACACACAACTCATAATTCTGTATCACAGTACCTGTGAGTAAGGTGAGTACACCCATCACATAGTGCAGTGTCACAGTACCTGTGCATAATGTGGGTACACCCATCCCATCGTGTAGTATCAGATACTTATACATAAGGTGTGTAAACACATCTGATAATGCTGCATCCCAAGTTCTGTACATAAGGTGAGTACACTCAACTCACAATGCTGTATCACAGTACCTGTACATATGGTGAGTACACCCATCTCATAGTGGTGTATCACAGTACCTGTACAAAAGATGAGTACACTCATCACATAGTGCTGTGTCACAGTACTTGAGCATAACGTGAGTACACCCATATCATAGTGCAGTATCACATTACCAGTACATAAGGTGACTACACCCATCTGATAATGCTGCATCACAGTTCCTGTACATAAGGTGAGTACACACAACTCACAATGCTGTATCACAGTACCTGTACATATGGTGAGTATACCCATCTCATAATATTGTATCATACATGAGGTGAGTACACCCATCTCATAGTGCAGTATCACAGTACCTGTGAATAAGGTGAGTAAACCTATCTCATAGTGCTGTCTCACAGTACCTATACATAAGGTGAGTACACCCATCTCACAGTACTGTATCACAGTAACTGTACATAAGGTGAGTAGACCCATCTCGTAGTGCTGTATTACAGTACCTGCACATAAGGTGTGTACACCCATCTTTTAATGCTGTATCACAGTACTTGTACAAAAGGTGGGTACATCCATCTCCTAGTGCTATATCACAGTACCTGTACACTCATCTCATAGTGCATAGTACTGTATCGTAGTACCTGTACATAAGGAGAGTACACACTTTTCATACTGCTGTATCACAGTACCTGTGCATAAGGTGAGCACACCCATCCATAGTGCTCTTTCACAGTACCTGTGCATAAGGTGAGTAGACACATCTCATAGAGTTGTATCACAGTACCTGAACATAATGGGAGTACATCCATCTGATAATGCAATGTCACAGTACCTGTGCAACAGGTGATCACACACATCTCATAGTGCTGTGTCACAGCACCTGTATATGAGGTGATAACACCCATCTCATAGTGCTGTATTACAGTACTTGTACATAAGGTGAGTACACCCATCTCATAGTGCAGTATCACAGTACCTGTGAATAAGGTGAGTCCACCCATCCCCATAGTGCTGTCTCAGTACCTGTATATAAGGTGAGAACTCCCATCTCATAGTGCTGTATCACAGTATCAGTACATAAGGTGTGTATACCCATCTCATAGTGCTGTGCCACACGACCTGTGCAAAAGACGAGTATACCCATCTCAGAGCAATGGGTCTGAGTGCCTATACATAGGGTGAACACAACAATCACATTGTTCTGTAGTACACATAAGTTGACTACACCCATCTCATAATTCTGTATCACAGTACCTGTGCATAAGCTGAATACACCCATCTCATAGTGCTGTATCACAGTACCTGTACATAAGATGAGTATACCCATTTCATAGTGGTGTATCATGCACATGGCGAATAAACCCATTTCGTAGTTCTGTGTCATACATGAGGTGAGTACACCCACCGCATAGTGCTTTATCACAGTACCTGTACATAAGTTGAGTACACCCATCTCATAGTTCTGTATCATAGTAACTGTACATAAGGTGAGTATACCCATCTGTTAATACTGTATTTCAGTACCTGTACAAAAGGTGGGTGCACCCATCTCATAGTGCTGTATCACAGTATCAGTACATAAGTTTAGTACATGCATCTCATATTGCTGTGTCACTCTACCGGTGAAAAAGGTGAGCATACCCATCTCACAGCAATGGGTCTGAGTGCCTATACATAGGATGAACACAGCAATCTTATTGTTCTGTATTATACATAAGGTGAGTGCACCCACATCATACTTCTGTATCATAGTACCTGTGCATAAGGTGAGCACATCCATCTCATAGTGCTGTAGCATACATAGATGAGTTCACCCATCTCATAGTGCTGTATCACAATAGTTGTATGTAAGGTGGGTACACACTTCTCATAGTGCTGTGTCACAGTACCTGTACATAAGGTGAGTACACCCATGTCATACTGCTGTATCACAATACCTGTACATAAGGTGAGAACACCCATCTCATTGTGGTATATCACAGTGTCTGCATATACAGTGAGTATACCCATCTCATAGCACCTTACACAGTACCTCTACGTAAAGTGAGTACACCCATCTCATAATGCTGTATCATGGTACCTGTACATATGGTGAGTACACACAATTCATAATGCTGTAACTGTGAGTAAGGTGAGTACACTCATCTCATAGTGCTGTCTTACAGTACCTGTACATAAGGTGAGTACACCCATCACATAGTGCAGTATCACAATACCTGTGAATAAGGTGAGTACACCCATCTCATAGTGATGTATCACAGTACCTGTACATAAGGTGAGTACACTCATCTCATAGTGCTGTGTCACAGTACCTGTGCATAACGTGAGTACACCCATCTCATAGTGCAGTATCACAGTACCTGTACATAAGGTGATTACACCCATCTGATAATCCTACATCACAGTTGCTGTACATTGAGTACACCCAACTCACAATGCTGTATCACAGTACCTGTACATATGGTGAGTACACCCATCTGATAGTATTGTATCATACATAAGGTGAGTACACCCATCACATAGTGCAGTATCACAATACCTGTGAATAACGTGAGTACACCCATCTCATAGTGGTGTATCACAGTACCTGTACATAACGTGAGTACACACATCTCAAATCGATGGGTCTGTGGGCCTATACATAGGAAGAATACACCCATCTCTTACTGCTGTATCATATATCAGGTGAGTACACCCATCTCTTAATGCTGCATCAAAGTATGTGCACATAAGGTGAATGCACCCATCTCATAGTGCTGTATCATACATATTGTGAGTACATCCATTTCATAGGGCTGTATCATTCACATGGTGAACACACCCCTTTCATAGTGCTGTATCATATGTGAGGTGAGTACACCCACCTCATAGTGCTTTATCACAGTACCTGTACAAAAGGTGAGTACACACATCTCATGCTGTTATATCACAGTATGTGTACATAAGATGAGTACGCCAGTCTCATAGTGCTGTATCACAGTACCTGTGAATATGGCGAGTACACTCATCTCACAGTGCTGTATCACAGTATCTGTAAATAAGGTAAGTACACCCTTCTCATACTGATGTATCATATAAAACGTGAGCGCACCCATCTCATAGTGCTTTATCACAGTACTTGTACATAAAGTGATTACACCCATCTCATAGTGCTGTAGTGCAGTACCTGTACATAAGGTGAGTACACCCATCTCATAGTGCAGTATCACAGTACCTGTGAACTAGATGAATACACCCATCTCATAGTGCAGTATCAGAGTACGTCTGAATAAGGTGAGTACACCCATCTCATAGTGCTGTCTCAGAATACCTGTACATGAGTTGAGTACATCCATCTCATAGAGCTGTGTCACACTACCTGTGTAAAAGATGAGCATACTCATCTCTCAGCAGTGGGCCTGTGTGCCTATACATAGGGTGAACACAATCTCATTGTTCTGTATTATACATAAGGTGAGTACACCCATCTCATAGTTCTGTATCAAAGTACCTGTGCATAAGGTGAGTACACCCATGTCATAGTGCTGTATCACAGTACCTGCAGATAAGGTGAGTACAGCCATCTCATGGTGCTATGCTACAGTACCTGTACATAAGGTGAGTATATCCATCTCACAGCAATGGCACTGAGTGTCTATACATAGTGAGAGTACACCTGTCTCATAGTGCTTTATCATACATAAAGTGAGTACAAGCATCTCACAGTAATGTATCACAGTAGCTGTGCATAAGGTGAGTACACCCATCCTATAGTGCTGTATCATAAATAAGGTGAGTACACCCTTCTCATATTGCTGTATCACAGTACCTGCACATACTGTGAGTGCATCTATCTCATACCACTATATCACAGTACCTGCACATATGGTGAGTGCACCCATCTCATGGCAATGTACAACAGTACCTTTACATAAGGTGAGTACACCCATTTGATAATGCTGTATGACGGTACCTGTTCATATGGAGATTACACACAACTCATAATTCTGTATCACAGTACCTGTGAGTAAGGTGAGTATACCCATCTCATAGTGCTGCTCACAGTACCTGTACATAAGGTTAGTACACTTGTCACATAGTGCAGTGTCACAGTACCTGTGCATAATGTGGGTACACCCATCCCATTGTGTAGTATTAGAGTACTTGTACATAAGGTGTGTAAACACATCTGATAATACTGCATCACAGTTCCTGTACATAAGGTGAGTACACCCAACTCACAATGCTGTATCACAGTACCTGTACATATGGTGAGTACACCCATCTCATAGTGCTGTATCACAGTACATGCACATAAGGTGAGTACACTCATCTCATAGTGCTGTGTCACAGTACCTGAGCATAACGTGAGTGCACCCATCTCATAGTGCGGTATCACATTACCAGTACATAAGGTGACTACACCCATCTGATAATGCTGCATCACAGTTCCTGTACATAAGCTGAGTTCACACAACTCACAATGCTGTATCACAGTACCTGTACATATGGTGAGTATACCAATCTTATAGTATTGTATCATACATAAGGTGAGGACACCCATCACATAGTGCAGTATCACAGTACCTATACATAAGGTGAGTACACCCATCTCACAGTACTGTATCACAGTAACTGTACATAAGGTGAGTAGACCCATCTCGTAGTGCTGTATTACAGTACCTGTACATAAGGTGAGTACACCCATCTTTTAATGCTGTATCACAGTACCTGTACAAATGGTGGGTACATCCATCTCATAGTGCTGTATCGCAGTATATGTATATAAGGTGAGTACACCCATCTCATAGTGCAGTATCACAGTACCTGTGAATAAGGTGAATACACCCATCTCATAGTGCAGTATCAGAGTACCTGTGAATAAGGTGAGTACATCCATCTCATAGTGCTGTGTCACACTACCTGTGCAAAAGATGAGCATACCCATCTCACAGCAGTGAGTCTGAGTGCCTATACATAGGGTGAACACAACAATCTCATTATTCTGTATTATACATAAGGTGAATACACCCATCACGTAGTTCTGTATCACAGTACCTGTGCATAAGGTGAGTACAACCATCTCATAGTTCTGTATCACAGTACCTGTAGATATGGTGAGTACATCCATCTCATGGTGCTGTGTTACAGTACCTGTACATAAGGTGTGTATATCCATCTCACAGCAATGGGACTGAGTGCCTATACATAGTGAGAGTACATCTGTCTCATAGTGCTTTATCATACATAAAGTGAGTACAACCATCTCATAGTGCTGTATCACAGTAGCTGTGCATAAGGTGAGTACACCCATCCTATAGTGCTGTATCATAAATAAGGTGAGTACACCCTTCTCGTAGTGCTGTATCATAGTACCTGTACATACTGTGAGTACACCCATCTCATACCACTATATCACAGTACCTGTACATACGGACAGTACAATCATCTCATACCACTATATCACAGTACCTGTACGTACAGTGAGTGCACCCATCTCATAACACTGTATAACAGTATCTTTACATAAGGTGAGTACACCCATCTGATAATGCTGTATGACGGTACCTGTTCAAATGGACAGTACACACAACTCATAATTCTGTATCACAGTACCTGTGAGTAAGGTGAGTACACCCATCTCATAGTGCTGTCTCACAGTACCTGTACATAAGGTTAGTACACCCTTCACGTAGTGCAGTGTCACAGTACCTCTGCATAACATGGGTACACCCATCTCATCATGTAGTATCTGAGTTCTTGTACATAAGGTAGGTACACACATCTGATATTGCTGCATTGCAGTTCCTGTACACAATGTGAGTACACCCAACTCACAATGCTGTATCACAGTACCTGTACATATGGTGAGTACACCCATCTCATAGTATTGTATCATACATAAGGTGAATACACCCATCTCATAGTGCTGCATCACAGTACCTGCACATAAGGTGAGTATACCAATCTCATAGTGGTGTATCACAGTACCTGTACATAAGGTGAATACACTCATCACATAGTGCTGTGTCACAGTACCTGAGCATAATGTGAGTACACCTATCTCATAGTGCAGTATCACATTACCAGTACATAAGGTGACTACACCCATCTGATAATGCTGCATCACAGTTCCTGTACATAAGGTGAGTACACCCAACTCACACTGCTGTATCACAGTACCTGTACATATGGTGAGTATACCCATCTCATAATATTATATCATACATAAGGTGAGTACACCCATCTCATAGTGCAGTATCACAGTACCTGTGAATAAGGTGAGTAAACCCATCTTACACTACTGTATCACAGTAACTGTACATAAGGTGAGTAGACCCATCTCAAAGTGCTGTATTACAGTACCTGTACATAAGGTGAGTACACCCATCTTTTAATGCTGTATCACAGTACCTGTACAAAGGTGGGTACATCCATCTCATAGTGCTGTATCACAGTACCTGTACATAAGGTGAGTACACCCATCTCATAGTGCAGTATCACAGTACCTGTGAATAAGGTGAATACATCCACCTCATAGTGCAGTATCAGAGTACCTGTGAATAAGGTGAGTACATCCATTTCATCGTGCTGTATCATATATAAGATGAGTGCACCCATTTAATAGTGCTGTATCAGGGTATCTGTACATAAGGTTAGTACACTCATCTCATAGTGCTGTATCACAATACCTGTACATGGGTTGAGTACACCCATCTCATAGTGCTGTGTCACAGTACTTGTACATAATGTGAGTACACACATCTCAAATCGAATGATCTGTGGGCCTATACATAGGAAGAATACACCTATCTCTTACTGCTGTATCATATATCAGGTGAGTACACCCATTTCATAGTGCTGTATCACAGTACTTGTACATAACGTGAGTACACACATCTCAAATCGAATGATCTGTGGGCCTATACATAGGAAGAATACAACCATCTCTTACTGCTATATCATATATCAGGTGAGTACACCCATTTCATAGTGCTGTATCACAGTACTTGTACATAACGTGAGTATACACATCTCAAATCGAATGATCTGTGGGCCTATACATAGGAAGAATACACCCATCTCTTACTGCTGTATCATATATCAGGTGAATACACCCAACTTTTAGTGCTGTATCATACATATTGTGAGTACATCCATTTCATACGGCTGTATCATTCATATGGTGAATACACCCATTTCATAGTGCTGTATCATATGTGAGGTGAGTCACCCACCTCATAGTGCTTTATCACAGTACCTGTATATAAGGTGAGTACGCACATCTCACGCTGTTGTATCACAGTATGTGCACATAAGATGAGTATGCTGATTTCACAGTGCTGTATCACAGTACCAGTGAATAAGGTGAGTACACCCATCTCATAGTGCTGTATCACAGTATCTGTAAATAAGGTAAGTACACACTTCTCATACTGATGTGTCATACATAATGTGAGTGTACCCATCTCATAGTGCTTTATCACAGTACTTGTACATAAAGTGATTACACCAATCTCATAGTGCTATAGTGCAGTATTTATTTTTATTTATTTATTTATTTAACATTTGTTGACCGGGAAAGTCTAACTAGGTTCCACAGAGCCTGTTTTCAGTGGAGACCCGTGGAGAAATGGTCCAGATGCATGTCTTTGGAATGTGGGAGGAAACCAGAGTACCTGGAGGAAACCCATGCAAACACAGGGAGAACATGCAAACTCCACACAGAAGGCACCCCAGCCGGGAATCGAACCAGAGAACCTCTCTCTGTGAAGTGACAATGTTAACCGCTGCACCACTGTGCTGCCTGTACCTGTACATAAGGTGAGTACACCCATCTCATAGTGCAGCATCACAGTACCTGTGAATAAGGTGAATACACCCATCTCATAGAGCAGTATCAGAGTACCTCTGAATAAGGTGAGTACACTCATTTCATAGTTCTGTCTCAGAGTAACTGTACATAAGTTGAGTACACCCATCACATAGTGCTGTGTCACACTACCTATGCAAAAGGTGAGCATACCCATCTCACAGCAGTGGGTCTGAGTGCCTATACATAGGGTGAACACAACAATCTCATTGTTCTGTATTAAACATAAGGTGAGTACACCCATCTCATAGTTCTGTATCAAAGTACCTGTGCATAAGGTGAGTACACCCATCTCATAGTGCTGTATCACAGTACCTGTAGATAAGGTGAGTACATCCATTTCATCATGCTGTGCTACAGTACCTGTACATAAGGTGAGTATATCCATCTCACAGCAATGGGACTGCGTGCCTATACATAGTGAGAGTACACCCGTTCATAGTGCTTTATCATATATAAAGTGAGTACAACCATCTCATAGTGCTGTATCACAGTAGCTGTGCATAAGGTGAGTACACCCATCCTACAGTGCTGTTTCCTAAATAAGGTGAATACACCCTTCTCATAGTGCTGTATCACAGTACCTGTACATACTGTGAATGCACCCATCTCATACCACTACATCACAGTACCTGTACATATGGTGAGTGCACCCATCTCATAGCACTGTATAACAGTACCTTTACATAACGTGAGTACACCCATCTTATAATGCTGTATGAAGGTACCTGTTCATATGGAGAGTACACACAACTCATAATTCTGTATCACAGTACCTGTGAGTAAGGTGAGTACACTCATCACATAGTGCAGTGTCACAGTACCTGTGCATAATGTGGGTACACCCATCCCATCGTGTAGTATCAGATACTTATACATAAGGTGTGTAAACACATCTGATAATGCTGCATCCCAAGTTCTGTACATAAGGTGAGTACACTCAACTCACAATGCTGTATCACAGTACCTGTACATATGGTGAGTACACCCATCTCATAGTGGTGTATCACAGTACCTGTACAAAAGATGAGTACACTCATCACATAGTGCTGTGTCACAGTACTTGAGCATAACATGAGCACACCCATATCATAGTGCAGTATCACATTACCAGTACATAAGGTGACTACACCCATCTGATAATGCTGCATCACAGTTCCTGTACATAAGGTGAGTACACACAACTCACAATGCTGTATCACAGTACCTGTACATATGGTGAGTATACCCATCTCATAATATTGTATCATACATGAGGTGAGTACACCCATCTCATAGTGCAGTATCACAGTACCTGTGAATAAGGTGAGTAAACCTATCTCATAATGCTGTCTCACAGTACCTATACATAAGGTGAGTACACCCATCTCACAGTACTGTATCACAGTAACTGTACATAAGGTGAGTAGACCCATCTTGTAGTGCTGTATTACAGTACCTGCACATAAGGTGTGTACACCCATCTTTTAATGCTGTATCATAGTACTTGTACAAAAGGTGGGTACATCCATCTCCTAGTGCTATATCACAGCACCTGCACATAAGGTGAGTACACTCAACTCATAGTACTGTATCATAGTACCTGTACATAAGGAGAGTACACACTTTTCATACTGCTGTATCACAGTACCTGTGCATAAGGTGAGCACACCCATCCATAGTGCTCTTTCACAGTACCTGTGCATAAGGTGAGTAGACACATCTCATAGAGTTGTATCACAGTACCTGAACATAATGGGAGTACATCCATCTGATAATGCAATGTCACAGTACCTGTGCAACAGGTGATCACACATCTCATAGTGCTGTGTCACAGCACCTGTATATGAGGTGATAACACCCATCTCATAGTGCTGTATTACAGTACTTGTACATAAGGTGAGTACACCCATCTCATAGTGCAGTATCACAGTACCTGTGAATAAGGTGAGTCCACCCATCCCCATAGTGCTGTCTCAGTACCTGTATATAAGGTGAGAACTCCCATCTCATAGTGCTGTATCACAGTATCAGTACATAAGGTGTGTATACCCATCTCATAGTGCTGTGCCACACGACCTGTGCAAAAGACGAGTATACCCATCTCAGAGCAATGGGTCTGAGTGCCTATACATAGGGTGAACACAACAATCACATTGTTCTGTAGTACACATAAGTTGACTACACCCATCTCATAATTCTGTATCACAGTACCTGTGCATAAGCTGAATACACCCATCTCATAGTGCTGTATCACAGTACCTGTAGATAAGGTGAGTACATCCATCTCACAGTATTATATTACACTACCTGTACATAAGGTGAGTACATCCAACTCATTGTGCTGTATCACAGTACCTGTAAAAAAGATGAGTACATCCATCTCTTATCGCTGTGCTACAGTACCTGTACATAAGGTGAGTATACCCATCTCATAGTGCTGTGTCATATATAAGATGAGTTCACCCATATCATAGTGCTGTATCACAGTACTTGTACATAATGTGGATACACATATCTCATAGTGCTGTGTCACAGTACCTGTACATAAGGTGAGCACAAACATGTCATAGTGCTGTATCACAGTACCTGTACAGAAGGTGAGTATATCCATCTCACAGTAACGGGACTGAGTGCCTATACATAGTGAGACTACACCAGTCGCATAGTGCTTTATCATATATAAAGTGAGTACAACCAGCTGGGAATATGGTGAGTACACCCAACCTATAGTGCTGTATCATAAATAAGGTGTGTTCACCCTTCTCATAGTGCTGTATCACAGTACCTGTACATACCGTACACCCATGTCATAGCACTATATCACAATACCTGTACATACGGTGAGTACACCCATCTCATAACACTGTATCACAGTACCAGTACACCCATTTGATAATGCTCTATTATGGTACCTGTACATATGGTGAGTACACACAACTCATAATGCTGTATCACAGTACCTGTGAGTAAGGTGAGTACACCCATTACATAGTGCAGTATCACAGTACCTGTGAATAAGGTGAGTACACCCATCTCATAGTGGTGTATCAGAGTACTTGTACATAAGGTGAGTACAATCATATCATAGTGCTGTGTCACAGTACCTGTGCATAAAGAGAGTACACACATCTCATAGTGCAGTATCACATTACCTGTACATAAGGTGACTACACCCATCTGATAATGCTGCATCACAGTTCCTGTTCATAAGGTGAGTACACACAACTCACAGTGCTGTATCACAGTACCTGTACATATGGTGAGTATACCCATCTCATAGTATTGTATCATACATGAGGTGAGTACACCCATTTCATAGTGCAGTATCATAGTACCTGTGAATAAGGTGAGTAAACCTATCTCATGGTGCTGTCTCACAGTACCTATACATAAGGTGAGTACACCCATCTCACAGTACTGTATCACAGTAACTGTACATAAGGTGAGTAGACCCATCTCGTAGTGCTGTATTACAGTACCTGCACATAAGGTGTGTACACCCATCTTTTAATGCTGTATCACAGTACTTGTACAAAAGGTGGGTACATCCATCTCATAGTGCTATATCACAGTACCTGCACATAAGGTGAGTACACTCAACTCATAGTACTGTATCATAGTACCTGTACATAAGGAGAGTACACACTTTTCATACTGCTGTATCACAGTACCTGTGCATAAGGTGAGCACACCCATCCATAGTGCTCTTTCACAGTACCTGTGCATAAGGTGAGTAGACACATCTCATAGAGTTGTATCACAGTACCTGAACATAATGGGAGTACATCCATCTGATAATGCAATGTCACAGTACCTGTGCAACAGGTGATCACACACATCTCATAGTGCTGTGTCACAGCACCTGTATATGAGGTGATAACACCCATCTCATAGTGCTGTATTACAGTACTTGTACATAAGGTGAGTACACCCATCTCATAGTGCAGTATCACAGTACCTGTGAATAAGGTGAGTCCACCCATCCCCATAGTGCTGTCTCAGTACCTGTACATAAGGTGAGAACTCCCATCTCATAGTGCTGTATCACAGTATCAGTACATAAGGTGTGTATACCCATCTCATAGTGCTGTGCCACACGACCTGTGCAAAAGACGAGTATACCCATCTCAGAGCAATGGGTCTTAGTGCCTATACATAGGGTGAACACAACAATCACATTGTTCTGTAGTACACATAAGTTGACTACACCCATCTCATAATTCTGTATCACAGTACCTGTGCGTAAGCTGAATACACCCATCTCATAGTACTGTATCACAGTCCCTGTAGATAAGGTGAGTACATCCATCTCACAGTATTATATTACACTACCTGTACATAAGGTGAGTGCATCCAACTCATTGTGCTGTATCACAGTACCTGTAAAAAAGATGAGTACATCCATCTCTTATTGCTGTGCTACAGTACCTGTACATAAGGTGAGTATACCCATCTCATAGTGCTGTGTCATGCATAAGATGAGTTCACCCATATCATAGTGCTGTATCACAGTACTTGTACATAATGTGGATACACATATCTCATAGTGCTGTGTCACAGTACCTGTACATAAGGTGAGCACAAACATGTCATAGTGCTGTATCACAGTACCTGTACAGAAGGTGAGTATATCCATCTCACAGTAACGGGACTGAGTGCCTATACATAGTGAGACTACACCCGTCGCATAGTGCTTTATCATATATAAAGTGAGTACAACCAGCTGGGAATATGGTGAGTACACCCAACCTATAGTGCTGTATCATAAATAAGGTGTGTTCACCCTTCTCATAGTGCTGTATCACAGTACCTGTACATACCATACACCCATGTCATAGCACTATATCACAGTACCTGTACATACGGTGAGTACACCCATCTCATAACACTGTATCACAGTACCAGTACACCCATTTGATAATGCTCTATTATGGTACCTGTACATATGGTGAGTACACACAACTCATAATGCTGTATCACAGTACCTGTGAGTAAGGTGAGTACACCCATTACATAGTGCAGTATCACAGTACCTGTGAATAAGGTGAGTACACCCATCTCATAGTGGTGTATCAGAGTACTTGTACATAAGGTGAGTACAATCATATCATAGTGCTGTGTCACAGTACCTGTGCATAAAGAGAGTACACACAACTCACAGTGCTGTATCACAGTACCTGTACATATGGTGAGTATACCCATCTCATAGTATTGTATCATACATAAGGTGAGTACACCCATTTCATAGTGATGTCTCAAAGTACCTGTACATAAGGTGAGTACACCCATCTCACAGTACTGTATCACAGTAACTGTACATAAGGTGAGTAGATCCATCTCATAGTGCTGTATCACAGTGCCTGTACATAAGGTGAGTACACCCATCTTTGAATGCTGTATCACAGTACCTGTACATAAGGTGAGTACACCCTTCTCATACTGCTGTATCACAGTACCTGTGCATACGTTGAGTACACCCATCTCATAGTGCTGTATCGCAGTATATGTATATAAGGTGAGTACACCCATCTCATAATGCTGTATCATACATAAAGTGAGAACAACCATGTCATGGTGCTGTATCACAGTAACTGGGCATAAGGTGAGTACACCCATCTTATAGTTCTGTATCATAAATCAGGTGAGTACACCCTTCTCATAGTGCTGTATCACAGTACCTGTACATACGGTGAGTATATCCATCTCATAGCACTATATCACAGTACCTGTAAATATGGTGAGTGCACACATCTTATAACACTGTATTACAGTACCTGTGCATAAGTTGAGTGCACCCATCTGATAATGCTGCATGACGGTACCTGTACATATAGAGAGTACACACAACTCATAATGCTGTATTACAATACCTGTATATAAGGTTAGTACACCCATCATAGTGCTGTATCACAGTACCTGTGAATAAGGTGAGTACCTCCATCTCATAGTGGTATATCACAGTATCTGTACATAAGGTGAGTACATTCATCTCATAGTGCAATGTCACAGTACCTGTGCATATCTTGAGTATACCCATCTGATAGTGCAGTATCCAGTTACCTGTACATAAGGTGACTACACCCATCTGATAATGCTGCATCACAGTTCCTGTACATAAGGTGAGTACACCCAACTCACAATGCTGTATCACAGTACCTGTACATATGGTGAGTACACCCATCTCATAGTACTGTATCATACATAAGGTGAGTACACCTATCTCATAGTGCAGTATCACAGTACTTGTGAACAAGGTGAATACACCCATCTCATAGTGCAGTATCAGAGAATCTGTGAATAAGGTGAGTACACCCATCTCATAGTGCTGTCTCACAGTACCTGTAAATAAGGTGAGTACACCCATCTCACAGTACTGTATCACAGTAACTGTACATAAGGTGAGTAGACCCTTCTTGTAGTGCTGTATCACAGTACCTGTACATAAGGTGAGTACACCAATCTCTTAAAGTACACCCATCTCATAATGCTGTATCATAGTAGCTGTACATAAGGTGAGTACACCCTTCTCATACTACTGTATCACAGTACTTGTGCATAAGTTGAGTATTCCCATCTCATAGTGCGCTTTCATAGGACCTGTGCATAAGGTGGGCAGGCACATATCATAGTGCTGTATCACAGTACCTGAACATAATGTGAGTACATCCATCTGATAATGCTGTGTCACAGTACCTGTACACCAGGTAATCACATGCATCTCATAGTGCTGTGTCACAGCACCTGTATATGAGGTGATGGCACCCATCTGATAGTGCTGTATTACAGTACTTGTATATAAAATGAGTACACCCATCTCATAGTGCAGTATCACAGTACCTGTGAATAAGGTGAGTACACCCATCTCATAGTGCTGTCTCACAGTACCTGTAGATAAGATGAGTACAACCGTTTTGTAGTTCTGTATCACAGTAACTGTACCATAAGGTGAATACACCCATGTCATAGTGGTGTATCACAGTACCTGTACATAAGTTGAGTGCATCCATCTCATAATGCTGTATCATAGTACCTGTACAAAAGGTGGGTACATCCATCTCATAGTGCTGTGTCACAGTACCTGTACATAAGGTGGGTACACCCATGTCATAGTGCTGTATCACAGTACCTGTACATAAGATGAGTACCCTCATATCATAGTGCTGAATCACATCACCTGTACATAAGGTGAGTATATCCATCTCACAGCATTGAGACTGAATGCCTCTACACGTTGAGAGTAGACCCTTCTCATAGTGCTTTATCATACATAAAGTGAGTACAACCATCTCATAGTGCTGTATCACAGTACCTGTACATACAGTTAGTACACCCATCTCATAGCCCTGTATCACAGTACCTGTACATACGGGGAGTACACCCTTCTCATAGCACTGTATCACAGTACCTGTACATAATGTGAATATACTCCTCTGATAATGCTGTATCATGGTACCTGTTCATATGGTGAGTACACCCAACTCATAATGCTGTATCACAGTACCTGCACCTAAGTTGAGTACAACCATCTCATAGTACTGTATTATACCTAAGGTGAGTATACCCATAACCTAATACAGTATCACTGTAACTGTGAGTAAGGTGAGTACACCCATCTTATAGTGGTGTATCACAGTACCTGTACATAAGGTTAGTACATTCATCTCATAGTGCTGTGTCACAGTACCTGTGCATAAGGTGAGTACACCCATCTCATAGTGCAGTTTCACAGTACCTGTACATAAGGTGACTACACCCATTTGATAATGATGCATCACAGTTCCTGTACTTAATGTGAGTATACCCAACTCACAATGCTGTACCACAGTACCTGTACATATGGTGAGTTCACCCATGTTATAGTACTGTATCATACATAATGTGAGTACACCCATCTCATAGGGCAGTATCACAGTACCTGTGAATAAGGTGAGTTCACGCATCTCTTAGTGCTGTATTATAGTAATTGTACGTAAGCTGAGTAGACCCATCTCATAGTGCTGTATTATACATAAGGTGAGTACACCCATCTTATAGTGCTGTATCTCAGTACCTGTAGATAAAGTGAATACACCCATTTCATAGTGCTGTATTACAGTACATGTACATAAGGTGAGTACACCCATCTGATAGTGCTGTATCATACTACCTGCATATAAGGTGAGTACACACATCTGATAGTGGTGCATCACCGTACCTGTGAATAAGGTGAGTACAGTCATCTCATAATGCTGTGTCACAATGCCTGTACATGAGGTGAGTACACCCATCTCATAATGCTGCATCACAGTACCTGTAGATAAAGTGAGTACACCCATCTCATAGTGCTGTATCACAGTACATGCACATAAGGTGAGTACACCCATCTCATAGTGCTGTATCATACTACCTGTGCATAAGGTGAGTACACACATCTGATAGTGGGGCATCACTGTACCTGTGAATAAGGTGAGTACCGCCATCTCATAGTGGTGTATCACAGTACCTGTACATAAGGTGAGTACAGCAATCTCATGGTGCTGTATCAAAATACCTGTACATAAGATTAGTACATCCATCTCATAGTGCTGTATCATACATATGGTGAGTACTCATCTCATAATGGTGCATCACAGTACCTGTGCATAAGGTGAGTACACCCATCTCATAATCCAGTATCACATTACCTGTGCATTAGCTGAATACACCCATCTCATACTGGTGTATCACAGTGCCTCTACAGAAGGTGAGTACACCCATCTCATAGTGCTGTATCAGAGTACCTGTGAATAAGGAGAGCACACTCATCTCATAGTGCTGTTTCACAGTATCTGTACATAAGGGGAGTACACCATTGTCATAGTGCTGTATCACAGGACCTGTACATATTGTAAGTACATCCATCTCATAGTGCTGTCTTACAATACCTGTGATCACACTCATTTTTATAGTGGTGTATCACAGTACATGTACATACGGTGAGTACAGACATCTCATAATGCTGTGTTACAATACCTGCACAGGAGGTGAGTACACCCATCTTTTTGTACCCTATCACAGTACCTCTACATAGGGTGAGTACACACATCTGATAGTGCTGTATCATACTATCTGTACATAAGGTGAGTACACACATCTGATAGTGCTGCATCAAAGTACCTATGAATAAAGTGAGTACTGCCATCTCATAGTGTTGTACCACAATACGTGTACATAAGATGAGTACTCCAATCTCATAGTGCTGTACCTGTACATAAGGTGTGTACCCATCTCATGATGCTGTCACAGTACATGTACATGAGATGAGTACAGCCATCTCATGCTGATGTACCATGTTGTAGTGCTGTATCACAGTACCTGTAGATAAGTTGAGTAAATCCATTTCATAGTGCTGTGTCACAGTATCAGTACATAAGGTGATCACACTCATCTCACACTGCTGTGTCACAGTACCTGCACATGAGGAGATACACCCATCTCATAGTGCTGTAACACAGTGCCTGTACAAAAGGTGAGTACACCCATCTCATAGTGCTGTATCACAGTACCTGTACATAAGGTGAGTATAGCCATTTCATGATGCTGTATCATAGTACCTGTACATAAGGTGATTATGCCCATCTCATAGTGCTGTTTCACAGTATCTGTACATAAGGAGAGTACACATATCTCTTAGTGCTGTATCCCACTACCTGTACATATTGTAAGTACATCCATCTCATAGTGCTGTCTTACAGTACTTGTACATAAGGTGATCACACTCATTTTATAGTGGTGTATCACAGTACATGTACATAAGGTGAGTTCATCCATCTCATCATGCTCTATCATAGTACCTGTACATAAGGTGAGTACACTCATCACATAGTGCTGTATCACAGTACCTGTACTTAAGGTAAGTACACCCATCTCACTCATCAAATAGTGCTGTATCACAGTACCTGTACTTAAGGTAAGTACACCCATCTCACGTCAATAGGTCTGAGGGCCTATACATAGGGCAAATACACCCATCTCATACTGCTGAACCATACATAAGGTGAGTATACCCATCTCATAGTGTTGTATCATACATATGGTGAGTACACCCATTTCATCGTGCTATATCATACATAAGGTGAGTACACCCATCTCATAGTGCTGTATCACATTACCAGTACCTAAGGTGAGTACACCCATCTTATAGTGGTGTTTCATACATAAGGTGAGTACACCCATCTTATTTATTTTTTTTATTTTCAGTTTGATTACCGGGGAAGTCCACTGGGCCAGAACGTGTCCATTTTCAGTGGAGGCCCAGGGAGAAAAGCTCCATAAGCAAATACAGTACAATAATGGTTACATAATGTTAAAAGTAAAATACATATATAAAATTCATACAGTCAGGAAATGCAAAATGCATAAAATGTACATCATAAAAACACAGTTAACAGATAATAGAGAACACAGTTTACAAGTATTTCCATTCAGCGCAGCATGATCAACTGTCTGTAATATAAAGATCTGAGGTTTCTTGTGTTTTTACATTAGAAGGGGGGGGCAGTTAGCATGCATATGTTTTAATTAAATAAGGTAAAAAACTTGCTGTGCAGACAATAGAAATACTGTGATATTTACAATATTTACATACTTGGAGTCAAGTGAGAGAAATGTCTTAATCAGTGACTGTCAGCTTAAGTCCATTTTAGGAGAATAGAAATAATAGTTCAAGGGTAGAGTGGAGCAAGGAGTATGGAGAGCTCATTGGGGAAATTCACTTGAATTTAGGTAGGGTGTAAGCAGGAACATTTCCGTATGGATGACAGGTATGAGAAAAGTTGGGTCTTGAAGGTTTCTAAGTTTGGTATAGTCCTAAGTGAAGAAGGGAGAGAGTTCCATTTCTTACCTAGAGAGAAAGAGAGTAGAAGCTGGCCAGCAGGACATTTGGGTTTGTGGATAGAGATTACATTTTGGTGTTCAGATCTCAGAGATCTGTTTGGGATGTATGGGGGAAGGATGTTTGTTAAGGCTGGACATTTATCTGGGTAGAATATTAATTTGTGAGCGGTGGTTAGTTGAAGATAGGCTAGGTGGTTAGAGAGTTCTAGCCAGTTGAGTGATTGTAGGGTAAGGCAGTGGTGAGTAGAGGTTTTGGATTTAGTTGCAAATTTAGACATCTTATTATAACAAATTTCAAGTTTTTAGGTGTTGGAAGAAGACAGATTAACTAACTAGAAGAGGGCTTCCATATAGTAAGGAAGGTAGAAGGTAGGTAGTTGCCAAGGTATGCCTAGAGGAGTTGGAGAGAAAGAGGTTATTCGTATAGAGCATACCTAACTTTTGGTGGGTTCTTTTTATGTTTTGTTGTACGTGGATATCAAATTTAAGGTGTTCATCTATGGTAATGCCAAGAAGTTTTGCAGAAGGGACAACCTCTATAGCAGTGTTTGTTTGGCTTAGGACTTTGAAAGCATTTTTCTCATAAGAGAAAGCCCTGGCAGAAGGGAAAAGTAGTATTTTAGATTTATTTGAGTTGAGAGGGAGATGGTTTTGGTGCATCCAGTTCTCAGTAGTAGAAAATGCTATTTGGGTTTTAGTCAGTAGTTCAGGAAGGTTAGTGGGTGCACAGACTAAAGTTGAGTCATCAGCGTATTGGATAACTGTTGTGTCGGGATGACAGTGTGAAGGTTATTAATGAAGATGTTGAAAAGCATGGTTCCGAGGATGGACATCTGGGGAACGCCGGTGGATGTTGGCAAGAAGGAGGAGGTAGAGTTCTTCCATCTGACAGCTTGAGATCTGTCTGATAGGTAAGTGGAGAACCAGGATAGAGTATTAGGGGAGAGATTAAGGTTAGCGAGATGAAAGAGAAGGTGTTTATGGGAAATGGTGTCAAATGCTTTAGAGAGATCTAGCAGTACTGTGGATACTAGTAGTCCAGAATCTCGGGCTCGATTGACTGTTTCTAGAAAGGATAGTAAGGCAGTTATGATGCTGTGGCCAGGGCGGAAGCTGTGTTGGGTGGGTGTTAGGAGTTGATTCTGGGTTAAGAAAGGCATAAGTTGGTGGTGGACACATTTTTCTAGAATTTTTGATATTGGAGAGAGTAGGGCAATGGGGCAGAAATTGGAAATATTGGTGTTTTTGCCTCCTTTGTGAAGAGGAAGAATGTAGGCTGAACGCCAGAGTTTGGGTACATATGACTCTTCTAAGGATCTGTTAATTAGGATACTGACTGGGAGAGCAATACCATCAGCAGCACATTTGAGGAAGGAGGAGGGTATGTTGTCAGGGGCATTAGAGCATGGCTTTAATTTGGATATGAGTCTTTTTATAATAATGGTTGAAACTGGTTTGAGCTGGAAATGAAGGGGACAGTTATTAGGGTTGTTGAGTGTTGAAGTTGTGTGGATTGTTGTTTGGGAAAGTTTTGGCTAGGTTAGCTATGGATTCTGTAAAGAATGAGTTGAAATGAGAGCTCAGTTTAGTGTCAGTTATACTTGGGTCAGGGCAGGGATTATTCCTGGACCCTGGATGGAGAAGGGAATTAACTGATTTCCAGAATTGTTTTGGGTTCTTATTATTGTTGGACTGAAGCTTATTGTAGTAGCTTTTTTTTGTCCACGGTGATTAGTTTTTTTGCATGGTTACGGAGTTGAGTGTATTGGAGCGAGGTAGTAGGCATTTTAACTTTTGGTAAAGCTTCCAGGATTTGTGCCTATGGTGCATGATTTGTTTTGTTTATTTGGACAGCCAAGGAGCAGAATTAGCTTTGACTTGTTTGTTTCTTAGAGGGACTAGGGAGTTAAGAGTATTTAGGAAGACAGAGTTGAAGTGTTCTACAGCTTTGTCAAGGAGAAGAGTATTTAGGATTTGCCAATTAATTTGTTTAAAAATGTTTAAGAAAGTTGTGGGGTTGAAGTTGCTAAGATTATGAGTGGGAATGTAATGGTGTTGATATTGGGTGGAGTTAGCTGAGCGATGAATAAAAGCATAGTGTTGTGTCAGAGTATTTGTACATAAGGGGAGTACACCCATCTCATAGTGCTGTGTCAGAGCATCTGTAAATAAGGCAAGTATGCACAATTCATAGTGCTGTATCACAGTACCTGTGAATAAGGTGAGTACACCCTTCTCATAGTGCTGTATCACAGTATCTGTACGTAAGGCGAGTACACTCATCTCATAGTGCTGTATCATAGTACATGTACATAAGGCGAGTAGACCCATCTCATACTGCTGTATCAAAGTATCTGTACATAATGTGAGTACATCCATCTCATAATGCTCTGTCACAGTACCTCTACAGAAGGTGATCACACCCATCTCATAATGCTGTGTTACATGACCTGTATATGAGGTGATGACATGTATCTCATAGTGCTGTGTCACAGTACCTGTCCATAAGGTGATCACACCCATCTCATAGTGGTGTATCATAGTATCTGTACATATGGTGAGTACACCCATCTCATAGTGCTTTATCACAGTAGCTTTACATAGAGTGGGTACACCCATCTCATAGTGCTGTGTCACAGTATCTGTACAAAAGGTGAGTACACCCATCGTATAGTGCTGTGTTATACATAAGGTGAGTACACACATCTCATAGTGGTATATCACAGTACCTGTACATAAGGTGATCACACCCATCTCATAGTGCTGTGTCATAGCACCTGCTCCTAAGGTGAGTACACCCATCTCATAGTGCTGTATTGCAGTATCTGTGTATAAGGTGAGCACACCAATCTCATAATGCTGTACCAATAGTACATAAGGTGAGTATAACCTTCTCATACTGCTTTATCACAATACTTGTGCATAAGGTAAGTACACCCATCTCATAGTGTTGTTTCACAGTATTTGTTTTTATTTTTATTTAACATTTGTTGACCGTGAAAGTCCCACTAGGTTCCACAGATCCTGTTTTCAGCAGAGGCCTGGGGAGAAATGCTCCAGAAGCATGTGTTTAGAATGTGGGAGGAAACTGGAGTACCCGGAGGAAACCCACGTGAATGCAGGGAGAACATGCAAACTCCGCACAGAAGACACCCCAGCCGAGAATCGAACCAGAGAACCTCTTGCTGTGAGGCAACAGCATTAACTGCTGCACCACTGCGCCGCCCACACATAATGTGAGTACAACCATCTCATAGTGCTGTATCACAGTACCTGTACATAAGGCGTGTACACTCCTATCATAGTGCTGTATCACAGCATCTGTACCTATGATGAATATATCCATCTCACAGCAATGGGGCTGAGTGCATATAGATAGGAATAGTGCACCCATCTCATAGTGCTGTATCATATATAAAGTGAGTACATCCATCTCATAGCACTGTATCACAGTAGCTGTGCATAAGGTGAGTATACCCATTCCATAGGTCTGTATCATACATAAGGTGAGTACAGCCATCTTATAGTGCTGTAACACAGTACCTGTACATAAGGTAAGTACAGCCATCTCATAATACTGTGTCACAGTACCTATGCATAAGGCATAAGGTGAGTACACCCATCTCTTTGTGCTGTATTACAGTAGCTGTACATGAGGTGAGCACACCCTGCTCATAATGCTATGTCAAAGTACCTGTACATAATGTGCATATTCCCATGTCATACTGCTGTATCATACTATCTGTAAATAAAGTTCCATTTCATAGTGCTGTATCACAGTACCTGTACATAAGGTGAGTATAGCCATTTCATGCTGCCGTATCATAGTACCTGTACATAAGGTGATTATGCCCATCTCATAGTGCTGTTTCACAGTTCCTGTGAATACGGAAAGTGCACTCATCTCATAGTCCTGTTTCACAGTATCTGTACATAAGGAGAGTACACCCTTGTCATAGTGCTGTATCACAGTACCTGTACATAAGGCGAGTACACATATCTCTTAGTGCTGTATCCCACTACCTGTACATATTGTAAGTACATCCATCTCATAGTGCTGTCTTACAGTACCTGTACATAAGGTGATCACACTAATTTTATAGTGGTGTATCACAGTACACGTACATAAGGTGAGTTCATCCATCTCATCATGCTCTATCACAATACCTGTACATAAGGTGAGTACACTCATCATATGGTGCTGTATCACAGTACCTGTACTTAAGGTAAGTACACCCATCTCACATCAATAGGTCTGAGGGCCTATATATAGGGTGAATACACCCATCTCATACTGCTGAATCATACATAAGGTGAGTATACCCATCTCATAGTGGTGCATCATACATATGGTGAGTACACCCAGTTTGTCGTGCTATATCATACATAAGGTGAGTACACCCATCTCATAGTGCTGTATCACATTACCAGTACCTAAGGTGAGTACACCCATCTCATAGTGGTGTTTCATACATAAGGTGAGTACACCCATCTCATAGTGCTGTGTCAGAGTATTTGTACATAAGGGGAGCATACTCATCTCATAGTGCTGGGTTGGAGCATCTGTAAAAAAGACGAGTATGCCCAATTCATAGGGCTGTATCACAGTACATGTGAATAAGGTCAGTACACCCTTCTCATAGTGCTGTATCACAGTATATGTAAAGGTGAGTGCACTCATCTCATAGTGCTGTATCATAGTACCTGTACATAAGGTGAGTAGACCCATCTCATACTGCTGTATCACACTACCTATACATAATGTGAGTACATCCATCTCATAATACTCTGTCACAGTACCTGTCCATAAGGTGATCACACCCATCTCATAATGCTGTGTCACACGACCTTTATATGAGGTGATGACATGTATCTCATAGTGCTATGTCACAGTACCTGTCCATAAGGTGATCACACCCATCTCATAGTGGTGTATCACAGTACCTGTACATAAGATGAGTACACCCATCTCATAGTGCTGTATCACAGTATCTCTACATAGGGTGGGTAGACCCATCTCATAGTGCTGTGTCACAGTATCTGTACAAAAGGCGAGTACACTCATCGTATAGTGCTGTGTTATACATAAGGTGAGTACACCCATCTCATAGTGGTATATCACAGTACCTCTACATAAGGTGACTACACCCATCTCATAATGCTGTGTCATAGCACCTGCTCCTAAGGTGAGTACACCCATCTCATAGTGCTGTATTGCAGTATCTGTGTATAAGGTGAGTGCACCCATCTCATAATGCTGTATCATAGTACCTGTACATAAGGTGAGTATACCCTTCTCATACTGCTGTATCACAACACTTTTGCATAAGGTAAGTGCACCCATCTTGTAGTGCTGTTTCACAGTACCTGAACATAATGTGAGTACAACCATCTCATAGTGCTGTATCACAGTACCTGTGCATAAGGTGTGTACACTCCTATCATAGTGCTGTATCACAGCACCTGTACATATGATGAGTATATCCATCTCACAGCAATGGGACTGAGTGCATATACATAAGGAGAGTTCACCCATCTCATAGTGCTGTATCATACATAAAGTGAGTACATCCATCTCATAGTGCTGTATCACAGTAGCTGTGCATAAGGTGAGTATACCCATTCTATAGTGCTGTATCATACAATATACCCATCTTATAGTGCTGTATCACAGTAGCTGTACATAAGGTAAGTACACCCACCTCATAATGCTGTATCACAGTACCTCTACATAAGGTGAGTACACCCATCTCTTAGTGCTGTATAATACATAAGGTGAGTACACCCATATCATAGTGCTGTATCACAGTACTTGTACTTAATGTGAGTACAACCATCTCAAAGTGCTGTATCACAGTACCTATACTTAAGGTGAGTACACCCATCTCATAGTGCTTTAACAGAGTACCTATGCATAAGGTGAGTGCACCCATCTCTTAGTGCTGTATTACAGTATCTGTACATGAGGTGAGTACACTCATCTATTAGTGCTGTATCACAGTACCTGTATATAAGGTAAGTACAGCCATCTCATAATGCTGTATCACAGTTGTTGTACTTAATGTGAGTACACCCATCTTATAGTTCTGTATCACAGTACCTATACATAAGGTGAGTACACCCATCTCATAATGCTGTGTCACAATACCTGTGCATGAGGTGAGTACACCCATTTCATAGTAACGTATCACAGTACCTGTACATAAGGTTAGTACTGCTATCTCATAGTGCTGTATCATACATATAGTGAGTAGACTGAATTGATATTGCTGTATCACACATAAGACGACTACACCCATCTCATAGTGCTGTATCACAGTAGCTGTACATAAGGTGAGTGTTCCCATCTCATGATGCTGTGTCACAGTACATGTACATGAGGTGAGTACAGCTATATCATGCTGATGCATCACAGTACATGTACATAAGCTGAGTACACACATGTTGTAGTGCTGTATCACAGTACCTGTAAATAAGTTGAGTGCATCCATTTCATTGTGCTGTGTCACAGTACCTGTACGTAAGGTGATCACACTCATCTCATAGTGCTGTGTCACAGTACATGTACATGAGGTGAGTACAGCCATCTCATGCTGATGTATCACAGTACCTGTACATAAGGTGAGTACACCCATGTTGTAGTGCTGTCTCACAGTACCTGTAGATAAGTTGAGTACATCCATCTTGCAGTGCTGTGTCACAGTACCTGTACATAAGGTGAGTACACTCCTATCATAGAGCTGTATCACAGCACCTCTACATAAGATGAGTATATCCAGCTCACAGCAATGGGGCTGAGTGGGGCTGCATAAGGAGAGTACACCCATCTCATAGTGCTGTATCATACATAAAGTGAGTACAGCAATCTCATTGTGCTGTATTACAGTACCTGTACATAAGGTAAGTACAGCCATCTCATAATGCTGTATCACACTACCTCTACATAAGGTGAGTAAACACATCTCTTAGTGCTGCATCACAGTACTTGTACATAAGGTGATTACACCCATCTCATAGTACTGTATCATACATAAGGTGAGTATACACATATCATATTGCTGTATCACAGTACCTAGATATAAGGTGTGTACATCCTAGTCATAATGCTGTGTCACAGTACCTGTACATAATGTGCATGCACCCATGTCATACTGCTGTATCACAGTATCTGTATATAAGGTGAGTACACCCATCTCATAATGCTGTGTCACAATATCTGCACATGAGGTGAGTACACCCATCTCATAGTGCTGTATCATACTACCTGTACTTAAGTTGAGTACACCCATCTGATAATGCTGCATCACAGTACCTGTGAATAAGGTGAGTACAGCCATCTCATAGTGCTGTATCATACATAAAGTGAGTAAAGCCATCTCTTAGTGCTTTATTACAGTACCTGTACATAAGGTGACTACACCCATCACATAGTGCTATGTCACACTACCTGCACCGAAGGTGAGTACAGCCATCCCATAATGCTGTACATGTACATAAGGTGAGTACCCCCATCTCATAGTGCTGTATCACAGTACTTGTACATAAGGTGAATACACCCATCTCATAGTGCTGCATCGCAGTATCTGTGTATAATGTGAAGTACCCCCTTCTTATTATGCTTTATCATAGTACCTGTGCATAAGGTGACTACACCCATCTCATAGTGGTGTATCACAGTAGCTGTACATAAGGTGAGCACACTCCTATCATAGTGCTGTATCGCAGCACCTCTACATGGGATGAGTATATCCATCTCACAGCAATGAGGCTGAATGCCTATGAATAAGGAGAGTACACCCATCTCATAGTGCTGTATTATACATAAATTGAGTACAGCCATCTCATAGTGCTATATCGCAGTACATGTGCATAAGGAGAGTATACCCATTCCATACTGCTGTATCATAGATAAGGTGAGTACAGCCATCCTATAATGCTGTATCACCATACTTGTACATAAGATAAGTACAGCCATCTCATAATGCTGTGTCTCAGTACCTGTACATAAGGTGAGTACACCCATCTTATAATGCTGTATCACAGTACCTCTACATAAGGAGAGTGCACCCATCTCTTAGTGCTGTATCACAGAACCTATACATAAAGTGATTATTCCCTAGCCATAATGCTATCACAGTACCTGTACATAATGTGCGTACACCCATGTCATACTGCTGTATCACAGTATCTGTAAATAAGGTGAGTACACCCATCTCATAGTGCTGTATCATACTACCTGTACATAAGGTGAGTACACCCATCTGATTGGGCTGCATCACAGTACCTGTGAATAAGGTGAGTACAGCCATCTCATAGTGGTGTACCACAGTACCTGTACATAAGGTGAGTACTCCAGTCCCATAGTGCTGCATCAGAGTACCTGTACATATGGTTAGTACATCCATCTCATAGTGCTGTAGCCTAATGTAGTGAGTACACTGACTTGATAGTGCTGTATCACACATAAGGTGACTACACCCATCTCATAGTGCTGTATCACAGTACTTGTACATAAGGTGAGTGTACCCATCTCATGATGCTGTATCACAGTACATGTACATGAGGTGAGTACAGCCAAACTCATGCTGATGCATCACAGTACATGTACATAAGTTGAGTACATCCATCTCATTGTCCTGTGTCACAGTACCTGTATTTAAGGTGATCACACTCATCTCATAGTGCTGTATCACAGTATCTATACATAGGGTGAGTACACCCATCTCATAGTGCTGTATCACAGTTACTTTACATAAGGTGGGTATAGCCATCTCATAATGCTGTGTCACAGTACATGTACATAAGGTAAGTACACCCACCTCATAGTGCTGTATCATAGTATATGTACCTAAGGTGATTATGTCCATCTCATAATGCTGTAGCACAGTTCCTATGAATATGGTGAGCACACTCATCTCATAGTGCTGTTTCACAGTATCTGTACATAAGGTGAGTACACCCTAGTCATAGAGCTGTATCACAGTACCTGTACATAAGGTGAGTACACCCATCTCTTGGTGCTGTATCATACTATCTGTACATATTGTGAGTACATCCATATCATAGTGCTGTGTCATGGTACCTGTACATAAGGTGATCACACGCATCTTTTAGTGGTGTATCACAGTACATGCACATAAGATGAGTTCACCCATCTCATCATGCTGTATCACAGTACCTGTACTTAATGTGAGTACACCCTTGTTTCAGCAATACATCTGAGGGCCTATACATATGGAGAATACACCCATTTCATACTGCTCTATCATACATAAGGTGAGTCCACCCATCTCATAGTGCTGTATGATGCATAAGGTGAGTACACCCATCTCATAGTGCTGTATCACAGTAGCTGTACATAAGGTGAGTCTACCCATCTCATGATGCTGTGTCACAGTACATGTACATGAGGTGAGTACAGCTATCTCATGCTGATGCATCACAGTACATGTACATAAGATGAGTACACACATGTTGTAGTGCTGTATCACAGTACCTGTAAATAAGTTGAGTGCATCCATTTCATTGTGCTGTGTCACAGTACCTGTACGTAAGGTGATCACACTCATCTCATAGTGCTGTGTCACAGTACATGTACATGAGGTGAGTACAGCTATCTCATGCTGATGTATCACAGTACATGTACATAAGCTGAGTACACCCATGTTGTACTGCTGTATCACAGTACCTGTAAATAATTTGAGTTCATCCATTTCATTGTGCTGCATCACAGTACCTGTACGTAAGGTGATCACACTCATCTCATAGTGCTTTATCACAGTAACCTGTACATAAAGTGAGTACACCCATCTCATACTGCTGTGTCACAGTACCTGTATATGAAATGAGTACACCCATCTCTTTGTGCTGTATCACAGTACCTGTACATATGGTGAGTACACCCATCTCATATTGCTCTATCACGGTACCTGTACATAAGGTGAGTACATCCATCTCATAGTGCTGTATCACAGTACCTTTACATAAGGTGAATACACCCTACTCATATTGCTGTGTTACAGTACCTGTATATAATGTGTGTACACCCATGTCATACTGCTGTATCACAGTATCTATAAATAAGGTGAGTTCACCCATCTCATAATGCTGTGTCACAACATCTGTACATGAGGTGAGTACACCCATCTCATAGTGGTCTATCTGAGTACCTGTGGATAAGGTAAGTACACCCATCTCATAGTGCTGTACCATACTACCTGAGCATACTATACATAAGGTGAGTATAGCCATCTCATAATGCTGTGTCACAGTACCTGTACATAAGGTAAGTACACCCATCTCATGCTGCTGTATCACACTACCTGTACATATCGTGAGTACATCCATCTCATAGTGCTGCCAAAGTATCTGTACATAATGTGATCACACTCATCTTATAGTGGTGTATCACAGTACATGTACATATGGTGGGTTTACCCATCTCATGCTGTATCACAGTACCTGTACATAATGTGAGTAGACACATCTCACAACAATAGGTCCAAGGGCCTATACATAAGGAGAATAGACCCATCTCATACTGCTGTATCATACATAAGGTAAGTCCACTCATCTCCTAGTGCTATATCACATTACCTGTACCTAAGATGAGTACACCCATCTCATAGTGGTGTATCATACATATGGTGAGTATACCCATTTCATAGTGCTGTATCATACTTAAGGTGATTACACCCATCTCATAAAGCTGTATCAGAGTATCTGCACATAAGGTGAGTACAACCATTTCATAGTGCTTTGTCACAGTACCTGTACATGAGTTGCGTACACCCATCTCATAGTACTTTGTCACAGTACCTGTACATGAGTTGCGTACACCCATCTCATAGTGCTGTATTACTGTACCTGTACATAAGGTGAGTAGACACATCTCATAGTGGTGTATCACAGTATCTGTACATAATGTGAGTACATCCATCTCATAGTGCTGTGCCATACCACATGTATATGAGGTGATGACACGCATCTCATAGTGCTGTGTCACAGTACCTGTACATAAGTTGATCATACCCATCTTATAGTGGTGTATCACAGTATCTGTACATAAGGTGAGTACACCCATCTCATAGTGCTGTATCACAGTATCTCTACATAGGGTGAGTACAACTATCTCATAGTGCTTTGTCACAGTATCTCTACATAAGGTGAGTACACCCATCTCATTCTGCTTTGTCACAGTATCTCTACATAATGTGAGTACACCCATCTCTTAGTGCTGTATCACACCCATCTTGTAGTGGTGTATCATAGTACCTGTATATAAGGTGAGTAAATATATCTCTTAGTGCTGTGTCACAGTACCTGTTCATAAGGTGAGTACACCCATCACATAGTGCTGTGCCATACATAAGGTGAGTACACCCATCTCATAGTGGTGTATCACAGCACTTGTACATAAGGTGACTACACCCATCTCATAGTGCAGTGTCACAGTACCTGTACCTAAGGTGAGTACACCAATCTCATAATGCTGTATCACAGTACATGTACATAAGGTGAGTACATCCATCTCATAGTGCTGTATCACAATACCTGTATATAAGGTGAGTGCAAACATCTCATAGTGCTGTATCACAGTATCTGTGTATAAGGGGAGTAGACCCATATCGTAATGCTGTATCATAGTAACTGTACATAAGGTGAGTATACCCATCTCATAGTGCTGTATCACAATACCTGAACATAATGTGAGTACCCCCATCTCATAGTGCTGTATCACAGTACCTGTACATAAGGTAAGTACACTCCTGTTACAGTGCTGTATCACAGCATCTGTGCATAAGATGAGTATATACATCTCACAGCAATGGAGTTGAGTGTCTATACATAAGCAGAGTACACCCATCTCATAGTGCTGTAGCATACATAAAGTGAGTACATCCATCTCATTGTGCTGCATCACAGTAGATGTGCATAAGGTGAGTACACCCATCTCATAATGCTGTATCACAATACTTGTACATAAGGTGGTGTATCATAGTACCTGTATATAAGGTGAGTAAATCCATCTCATAGTGCTGTGTCACAGTACCTGTACATAAGGTGAGCACATCCATCTCATAGTGCTGTGTCACAGTACCTGTACATAAGGTGAGCACACCCATCTCATATTGCTGTGTCACAGTACCTGTACATAAGGTGAGTACACCCATCTCATAATGCTGTATCACACTACCTCTACATAAGGTGAGTAAACCCATCTCTTAGTGCTGCATCACAGTACTTGTACATAAGGTGATTACACCCATCTCATAGTACTGTATCATACATAAGGTGAGTATACACATATCATATTGCTGTATCACAGTACCTAGATATAAGGTGTGTACATCCTAGTCATAATGCTGTGTCACAGTACCTGTACATAATGTGCATGCACCCATGTCATACTGCTGTATCACAGTATCTGTATATAAGGTGAGTACACCCATCTCATAATGCTGTGTCACAATATCTGCACATGAGGTGAGTACACCCATCTCATAGTGCTGTATCATACTACCTGTACTTAAGTTGAGTACACCCATCTGATAATGCTGCATCACAGTACCTGTGAATAAGGTGAGTACAGCCATCTCATAGTGCTGTGTCATACATAAAGTGAGTAAAGCCATCTCTTAGTGCTTTATTACAGTACCTGTACATAAGGTGACTACACCCATCACATAGTGCTATGTCACACTACCTGCACCGAAGGTGAGTACAGCCATCCCATAATGCTGTACATGTACATAAGGTAAGTACCCCATCTCATAGTGCTGTATCACAGTACCTGTACATAAGGTGAGTACACCCATCTCATAGTGCTGCATCGCAGTATCTGTGTATAATGTGAAGTACCCCCTTCTTATTATGCTTTATCATAGTACCTGTGCATAAGGTGACTACACCCATCTCATAGTGGTGTATCACAGTAGCTGTACATAAGGTGAGCACACTCCTATCATAGTGCTGTATCGCAGCACCTCTACATGGGATGAGTATATCCATCTCACAGCAATGAGGCTGAATGCCTATGAATAAGGAGAGTACACCCATCTCATAGTGCTGTATTATACATAAATTGAGTACAGCCATCTCATAGTGCTATATCGCAGTACATGTGTATAAGGAGAGTATACCCATTCCATACTGCTGTATCATAGATAAGGTGAGTACAGCCATCCTATAATGCTGTATCACCATACCTGTACATAAGATAAGCACAGCCATCTCATAATGCTGTGTCTCAGTACCTGTACATAAAGAGAGTACACCCATCTTATAATGCTGTATCACAGTACCTCTACATAAGGAGAGTGCACCCATCTCTTAGTGCTGTATCACAGAACCTATACATAAAGTGATTATTCCCTAGCCATAATGCTATCACAGTACCTGTACATAATGTGCGTACATGCATGTCATACTGCTGTATCACAGTATCTGTAAATAAGGTGAGTACACCCATCTCATAGTGCTGTATCATACTACCTGTACATAAGGTGAGTACACCCATCTGATTGTGCTGCATCACAGTACCTGTGAATAAGGTGAGTACAGCCATCTCATAGTGGTGTACCACAGTACCTGTACATAAGGTGAGTACTCCAGTCCCATAGTGCTGCATCAGAGTACCTGTACATAAGGTTAGTACATCCATCTCATAGTGCTGTAGCCTAATGTAGTGAGTACACTGACTTGATAGTGCTGTATCACACATAAGGTGACTACACCCATCTCATAGTGCTGTATCACAGTACTTGTACATAAGGTGAGTGTACCCATCTCATGATGCTGTATCACAGTACATGTACATGAGGTGAGTACAGCCAACTCATGCTGATGTATCACAGTACATGTACATAAGTTGAGTACATCCATCTCATTGTCCTGTGTCACAGTACCTGTATTTAAGGTGATCACACTCATCTCATAGTGCTGTATCACAGTATCTATACATAGGGTGAGTACACCCATCTCATAGTGCTGTATCACAGTTACTTTACATAAGGTGGGTATAGCCATCTCATAATGCTGTGTCACAGTACATGTACATAAGGTAAGTACACCCACCTCATAGTGCTGTATCATAGTATATGTACCTAAGGTGATTATGTCCATCTCATAATGCTGTATCACAGTTCCTATGAATAAGGTGAGCACACTCATCTCATAGTGCTGTTTCACAGTATCTGTACATAAGGTGAGTACACCCTAGTCATAGTGCTGTATCACATTACCTGTACATAAGATGAGTACACCCATCTCTTGGTGCAGTATCATACTATCTGTACATATTGTGAGTACATCCATATCATAGTGCTGTGTCATGGTACCTGTACATAAGGTGATCACACGCATCTTTTAGTGGCGTATCACAGTACATGCACATAAGATGAGTTCACCCATCTCATCATGCTGTATCACAGTACCTGTACTTAATGTGAGTACACCCTTGTTTCAGCAATACATCTGAGGGCCTATACATATGGAGAATACACCCATTTCATACTGCTCTATCATACATAAGGTGAGTCCACCCATCTCATAGTGCTGTATTTCATTAACTGTACCTAAGGTGAGTACACCCATCTCATAGTGGTGTATCATACATATGGTGAGTACACCCATTTCATAGTGCTGTATCATGCATAAGGTGAGTACACCCATCTCATAGTGCTGTATCACAGTAGCTGTACATAAGGTGAGTCTACCCATCTCATGATCCTGTGTCACAGTACATGTACATGAGGTGAGTACAGCTATCTCGTGCTGATGCATCACAGTACATGTACATAAGATGAGTACACACATGTTGTAGTGCTGTATCACAGTACCTGTAAATAAGTTGAGTGCATCCATTTCATTGTGCTGTGTCACAGTACCTGTACGTAAGGTGATCACACTCATCTCATAGTGCTGTGTCACAGTACATGTACATGAGGTGAGTACAGCTATCTCATGCTGATGTATCACAGTACATGTACATAAGCTGAGTACACCCATGTTGTACTGCTGTATCACAGTACCTGTAAATAAGTTGAGTTCATCCATTTCATTGTGCTGCATCACAGTACCTGTACGTAAGGTGATCACACTCATCTCATAGTGCTTTATCACAGTAACCTGTACATAAAGTGAGTACACCCATCTCATACTGCTGTGTCACAGTACCTGTATATGAAATGAGTGCACCCATCTCTTTGTGCTGTATCACGGTACCTGTACATAAGGTGAGTACATCCATCTCATAGTGCTGTATCACAATACCTATACATAAGGTGAATACACCCTACTCATATTGCTGTGTTACAGTACCTGCATATAATGTGTGTACACCCATGTCATACTGCTGTATCACAGTATCTATAAATAAGGTGAGTTCACCCATCTCATAATGCTGTGTCACAACATCTGTACATGAGGTGAGTACACCCATCTCATAGTGGTCTATCTGAGTACCTGCGGATAAGGTAAGTACACCCATCTCATAGTGCTGTATCATACTACCTGAGCATACTATACATAAGGTGAGTATAGCCATCTCATAATGCTGTGTCACAGTACCTGTACATAAAGTAAGTACACCCATCTCATGCTGCTGTATCACACTACCTGTATATATTGTGAGTACATCCATCTCATAGTGCTGCGAAAATATCTGTACATAATGTGATCACACTCATCTTATAGTGGTGTATCACAGTACATGTACATATGGTGGGTTCACCCATCTCATGCTGTATCACAGTACCTGTACATAATGTGAGTAGACACATCTCACAACAATAGGTCCAAGGGCCTATACATAAGGAGAATAGACCCATCTCATACTGCTGTATCATACATAAGGTAAGTCCACTCATCTCCTAGTGGAGTGCTATATCACATTACCTGTACCTAAGATGAGTACACCCATCTCATAGTAGTGTATCATACATATGGTGAGTATACCCATTTCATAGTGCTGTATCATACTTAAGGTGATTACACCCATCTCATAAAGCTGTATCAGAGTATCTGCACATAAGGTGAGTACAACCATTTCATAGTGCTTTGTCACAGTACCTGTACATGAGTTGCATACACCCATCTCATAGTACTTTGTCACAGTACCTGTACATGAGTTGCATACACCCATCTCATAGTGCTGTATTACTGTACCTGTACATAAGGTGAGTAGACACATCTCATAGTGGTGTATCACAGTACCTGTACATAATGTGAGTACATCCATCTCATAGTGCTGTGCCATACCACATGTATATGAGGTGATGACACACATCTCATAGTGCTGTGTCACAGTACCTGTACATAAGTTGATCATACCCATCTCATAGTGGTGTATCACAGTATCTGTACATAAGGTGAGTACACCCATCTCATAGTGCTGTATCACAGTATCTCTACATAGGGTGAGTACAACTATCTCATAGTGCTTTGTCACAGTATCTCTACATAATGTGAGTACACCCATCTCTTAGTGCTGTATCACACCCATCTTGTAGTGGTGTATCATAGTACCTGTATA
Source organism: Protopterus annectens (assembly GCF_019279795.1). Taxonomy (NCBI): domain Eukaryota; kingdom Metazoa; phylum Chordata; order Ceratodontiformes; family Protopteridae; genus Protopterus; species Protopterus annectens. The sequence goes on from NC_056747.1 coordinate 37,134,839, forward strand.
TAAGGTGAGTAAATATATCTCTTAGTGCTGTGTCACAGTACCTGTTCATAAGGTGAGTACACCCATCATATAGTGCTGTGCCATACATAAGGTGAGTACACCCATCTCATAGTGGTGTATCACAGCACTTGTACATAAGGTGACTACACCCATCTCATAGTGCAGTGTCACAGTACCTGTACCTAAGGTGAGTACACCAATCTCATAATGCTGTATCACAGTACATGTACATAAGGTGAGTACATCCATCTCATAGTGCTGTATCACAATACCTGTATATAAGGTGAGTGCAAACATCTCATAGTGCTGTATCACAATACCTGAACATAATGTGAGTACCCCCATCTCATAGTGCTGTATCACAGTACCTGTACATAAGGTAAGTACACTCCTGTTACGGTGCTGTATCACAGCATCTGTGCATAAGATGAGTATATACATCTCACAGCAATGGAGTTGAGTGCCTATACATAAGCAGAGTACACCCATCTCATAGTGCTGTAGCATACATAAAGTGAGTACATCCATCTCATTGTGCTGCATCACAGTAGATGTGCATAAGGTGAGTATACCCATTCCATAGTGCTGTAGCATAAATAAGGTGAGTACACCCATCTTATAGTGCTGTATCACAGTACCTGATAAGGTAAGTGCAGCCATCTCATACTTCTGTGTCACAGTAACTGTACATAAGATGAGTACACCCATCTTATAATGCTGTATCACAATACTTGTACATAAGGTAGTGTATCATAGTACCTGTATATAAGGTGAGTAAATCCATCTCATAGTGCTGTGTCACAGTACCTGTACATAAGGTGAGCACACCCATCTCATAGTGCTGTGTCACAGTACCTGTACATAAGGTGAGCACACCCATCTCATATTGCTGTATCACAGTACCTGTACTTAAGGTGAGTACATACATCTCATAGTGCTGTATCACAGTACCTATACATAAGGTGATTGTACCCTACTCATAATGCTGTGTCACAGTACCTGTATATAATGTGCATGCACCCATGTCATACTGCTGTATCACAGTATCTGTAAATAAGTTGAGTACATCCATCTCATAAAGCTGTTTCACAATAACTGTACATGAGGTGACTACACACATCTCATAGTGGTGTATCAGAGTACTTGTAGATAAGGTGAGTACACCCATCTCATAGTACTCTATCACAGTACCTGTACATAGGGTGAGTACACCAATCTCATAATGCTGTACCATACTACCTGTACATAAGGTGAGTACATGCATCTCATAGTGCTGCATCACAGTATCTGTGAATAAGGTGAGTACAGCCATCTCATAGTGGTATACCACAGAACCTGTACATAAAGTGAGTACTCCAATCTCATAGTGCTGTATCACAGTACCTGTGAATAAGGTTAGTACATCCATCTCATGGTGCCGTATCCTACCTGCAGTACACTGATTTGATAGTGCTGTATCACACATAAGGTCACTACACCCATCTCATACTGCGGTATCACAGTACCTGTATATAAGGTGAGTGTACCAATCTCGTGATGCTGTGTCACAGTACATGTGCATGAGGGGAGTACAGCCATCGCATGCTGATGTATCACAGTGCATGGACATAAGGTGAGTACACCTGTGTTGTAGTGCTGTATCACAGTACCTGTAGATAAGGTGAGTACATCCATCTCATTGTGCTGTGTCACAATACCTGTATGTAATGTGATCAGACTCATCTCATTGTGCTGTATCACAGTACCTGTACATAAGGTGAGTATAACCATCTCATACTTTTGTGTCACAGTACCTGTACATAAGGTGAATACACCCAACTCATAGTGCTGTATCACAGTACATGTACATAAGTTGAGTACACCCATTTCATGCTCTATCACTGTACCTGTAGATAAGGAGAGTACAACCATCTCACAGCAGTGAGTCTGTGGGCCTCTACATAGGGAGAATACACCCATTTCACACTGCTGTATCATACATAATTTGAGTACACTAGCTGTATCACATGCGTTGGAACAAAATTCCTAACTACATTAGGCAGAGCCCCTCACTAACACTCTTCAAGAGAAACCTTGACGAGTGGATGGGTAACAGAAAATACACCCCTGGGATCACTTCATTGGCTCTTCTTGACAGAGATTCAGTTAATTAATCAATGGGGTGAAGAAAGCTGACACACTCTGGCTAGGCATATAAATGCCCTTGGTCAGATAGTCTAGTACCTACCTATGAACACTTATCTCATAGTGCTGTATCACAGTACCTGTACATAAGATGAGTATGCCCATCTCTTAGTGCTATATCACACTACCTGTGAATAAGGTGAGTACACCCTTCTCATAGTGATGTATCACACTATTTCAACATAGGGTGAGTATTCCTATGTCATAGTCCTTTGCTACACTATCTCTATATAAGATGAGTACACCCATCTCATAGTGCTGTATCACAGTATCTGTGTAAAAGCTGAGTACACCCATCTCATAATGCTGTAGCATATTACCTGTGCATAAGGTGAATATCCCCTTCTCATACTGCTGTATCACAGTACCTCTGCATAAGGTGAGTACCCCCATTCCATAGTTCTGTATCACAGTACCTGTATATAAGGTGAGTACACCCATCTCATACAGCTGTATCACAGTACCTGTACATAAGGTGAGTACACACATCTCATAGTGCTGTATCAGATTACCTGTACATAAGGTGAGTACACCCCTGTCATAGGGCTGTATCACAGCACATGTACATAAGATGAGTATATCCATCTCACAGCAATGGAGCTGAGTGCTTATACATAATGAGAGTAAGCCCATCTGATAGTGCTGTAACATACAAAAAGTGAGTACAGCCATCTCATGGTGCTGTATCACAGTAGCTGTGCATATTGTGAGTATACTCATTCCATAGTGCTGTATCATACTTAAAGTGAGTACACCCATCTTATAGTGCTGTATCACAGTACCTGCACTTAAGGTAAGTACACCCTACTTATAATGCTGTGTCACAGTACCTGTACATAAGGTGAGTACACCCATCTCATAATGCTGTATCACGGTTCCTGTGCATAAGGTGAGTACATCCATCTCTTAGTGCTGTATCACAGTAGCTGTACATAAGGTGAGTACACCCATCTCTATGTGCTGTATCACAGTGCCTGTACATAAGGTGAATACACCCATATCATCATACTGTATTATACATAAGGTGAGCACACACATATCATAGTGCTCTATCACAGTACCTGTAGTTAAGATGAGTACACCCATCTTATAGTGCTGTATCACAGTACCTGTATGTAAATATGACTCTGTCATTGTCCATGTTGGTGTGAATGACCTGAGACGTACCTCCTTGGACTACTTGAAAAGGGACATGGAGGAGCTGTCCGATCTTGTAGCCCAGGCAGGTATGACCCTAGCCCTGAGTAGCATCCTGCCATCACCCAGAATGATACCACAGTACAAGGACAAAATGATTGACTTCAACAATTGGCTAAGCCTCTGGTGTCATTCTAAAGGGATCCAGTATCTGTCTGCCTGAGATGACAGGATCGACAAGCCACGATGCTTTGCCAGAGATGGCCTGCACCTGTTGCCCCTGGGATTCCAGATACTGGCTAAGGGTCTAGCCACCCCCTATAGTGCCTTTTTTAGGCAAGGTTCAAATGACAAATTCACCACCTTAACAGGTACAGGCAAGAAGAATCTGAGGGTATTGCTACTCAATGCTAGAAGTCTAAACCTCAACATGCACTCTCCCGAGGCACTCCTTAAAATGGAGAACATCGACATCTGTGCTGTGACAGGGACCTGGTTCAAGGCTCCAGAGAGTACCCCTGCATTACCAGGCTATAATTCATACCACATCTTTCGGCCACCTAACCTGGACTGAAACACTAAAGGCAGAGGCGTGTCCATATTCATTATGGATATCCACACCTCCAGGCTAGTTGCTCAGCATAATGCATCCGAGATTATCCAAGTGCAACTAACTCTGGGCAAGACCACAATCCAAATTGTAGCTTGCTACAGATCCCCCACCATGCTCCAGGATTCCCACTCCTCATTTCTTAATACACTGGAAAATATTAGGGTACAACCTAACACCCTAATAATGGACGATTTCAACTACCCTACCATTAACTGGGAAAACTACTCATGTACCAACTCTTGTGCTCAACGTTTTCTGGAATTCATAAATTCCAATGCCATGGATCAACTTATCCACACCCCCACCAGGGGCAGCAATATCCTAGACCTGGCTATTACCAACATGGGCAACCGGTGCTCCACACCAGAGGTCAATTCCTCGTTGGTCAGATCCAACCATAAGCTAATCACCCTAGACATCCATATCCCTCCCCCACCCCCATTAGGGAAACCACAGTAAAATATTTCTCCAAAGCCAACTTCACGCTTCCTAAGACAGAAGTGGCAAACTTCACGACATCCATGCTGATGGACAATAGAGGTATGACTGCTGAATCCTACACAAATGCACTTTATAAGCACTTATATGAGTGCATGGATCATGCAATCCCTAACAGAACCAAGATGCTATCCTCCAAAAAAAAGGAAGCCAATCTGGTGGTCCCCTGCCATAAACAAACTCTACAACAGAAGAAAGAAACTGTTGCAAAAAAAGAGTAAAATCCCATGATTGGAGAAACTCCCTGGTCAGCTTCAGTAAGAAGCTGAGATCCCTCATAAAATCCTCCAAAGCTAGTTATGAAAACAAAATCGCCACTGACTCTAAAGACAACCACAAAGCATTCTATAGCTATGTCAAGAATCTCAATAGCAACACTCAGATCTGCTCTGCATTACAGCACAATGGCACTAAATATACAGAACCAATGGATATTGCCAACATCCTGGCAGATAGGTTCCGTGCTAACTTTACCCCTCTGTCATCCCCTAAAGGGCCCATCTTTATACCAGAAGAATGCAAAGTTCCTGTAATCATGGCTGCACAGGTAAAAAACACACTATCCAAAGCCAAGAACACAGCATCCATGGGACCTGACGACATCCCAGTCTGTGTTCTACATGAACTACAGAACAAACTGGCACCCCACCTAAGTACCATGTTCAATCATAGCCTCACCTCAGGCTATGTGCCCACTGAATGGTGCACAGTGACAGTTATCCCACTCCACAAAGGGGGAGCCACCACAGACCCTGGAAACTACTGCCCCATTATCCTAACAAGCCTGGTCTGCAGGGCTATGGAGCATATCATCATGGAACTTATAAACAATGACATTGGTAATCTCCAAACTCAGGACCCCACCCAGTTCGGGTTTGTAAAAGGCAGATCATGTCGCCTAAACCTGATAGACTTCTTTGAAGCAGTCACCAAAGCCATAGATGAGGGTAAGGTGGTTCACACAGCCTATCTAGATCTCACCAAGGCTTTTGACACAATCCCCCACTCTGGAATTATAGATAAACTCACTAAACTAGGTATAAATCCCTATGTCACAAGATGGGTTGCCAACTGGCTCACTGACAGAACCCACACTGTGAAAGTAGCAGACTCCAAATCCAGCTTCAGACCAGTGACAAGTGGAGTACCACAGGGTTCAGTCCTGGGTCCTCTCCTGTTTGGTATCTATGTCTCTGAAGTACAGGCCAACACAGAAGGTCTTTGGCTAACGAAGTTCGCAGATGACTGCAAACTAGGAGCCATAATCAAAACTCCAAAAGATGTGGACATCCTACAAAAGGGCCTTGCTGAGACAGATGCCTGGTGTCAAAGCCATAGCCTCAAGCTCAATGCCAAAAAGTGCGTTGTCATTCTGTTTGGTAAAAACTCAGTACCCATGAACTACCACATAGGTGGTAGTCTACTTAACACCGAAAGTGTGATAAGAAACCTTGGGACACAGGTGGACAGTAGTCTCTCCTTTGATAATCACATCGCCACAGTAGTCAGGAAATCCTTCTATGTGGCACACCTCATCACAAAAGGTTTCTCATCCAGGATTACTGGCTTCAAAGAGTTGCCCTATGCAGACCGTCTCAAAAATCTGCAGCTTTACTACATTGCATATCGTCTACTCAGAGGCGATCTCTGCCTAACACCCAAAGCTATGTCAAACCCAGAGCTTTTAGACATGCTCCACTTAAATAAATCCCAATCCCTATGAGCTACACGCTCTAGGGACCTAAACCTCATCATCAAAATAAACAGAACATGCTGGAGGGATAGATTCCTGTCCCAGAGACTTCCCATACTCTGGAACAAACTACTTATCTATATCAAACAAAGCTCCTCATTAGCACTCTTCAAGAAAAATCTTCATGATTGGATGGGAGATAGGAAATTCACCCTGGGGATCACTTCTGTGGCTCTGCTCAACAGTGGCACAGGAAAATAATTTTCTTGGCTGGCAAAAGCCAGGGTACCTTTGGCTAGGCTTATATAGGCCCTAGGGCCAATAGCCTAGTACCTAACTATGAACCTATGAACCTATAAGATGAGTACACCCATCTCATAGTGTTGTATCATACTACCTGTACATAAGGTTAGTACACCCATCTTATAGTGCAGTATCATACCTGTAGTGAGTGCACCTATTTCATAGTGCTGTATCACACATAAGGTGACTACACCCATCTCATAGTGGTGTATCACAGTACCTGTACATGAGGTGAGTGTACCCATCTCACAGTGCTGTGTCACAGTAGATGTACATGAGGTGAGTACACCCATCTCATGCTGATGTATCAAAGTACATGTGAATAAGGACAGTACACTGATCTCATAGTTCTGTATCACTGTATCTGGATATAAGGTAATGACACCCTTTTCTTGCTGCTATATCAGAGTATCTGTACATAAGAAGAGTACATCCAGCTCAGTGGTGTATCACAGTACCTGTATATAAGATGAGTACTCACATCCTATAGTGCTGTATGACAGTACCTGTACATAAGATGAGTACTCTCATCTCATAGTGGTGTCCCACTGTGCCTGCACATATGGTGAGTGCACACATCTCATACTGCAGTATCACAGTACATGTACGTAAGGAGAGTACACCCATCTCACAGTGCTGCAACACAGTACCTGTGCATAAGGCACTACATCCAGCTCATAGGGCTGTGTCGCTGTACCTGTGCATAAGGTGAGTACACCCATTTCATAGGGCTGTGTCACAGTACCTGTACAGAAGGTGAGTACACCCATCTCATACTGCTGTATGAGAGTATTTTACATAAGGTGAGTATAGCTATCTCATAGTGCTGTGTCACAGTACCTGTACATGAGGTGACTACACCCATCTCATAGTGCTTTGTCACAGTAGCTATACATGTGGTGAGTACACCCATCTCATAGTGCTGTATCACAGTACCTGTACATAAGGTGAGTATAGCCATCTCATAATGCTGTGTCACAGTACCTGCACATAAGTAGAGTACACTCATATCATGCTGATGTATCATAGTACCTGTACATGAGGTGATTATGCCCAATTCATAGTGCTGTATAACAGTACATGTGAATAAGGTGAGCACACTCATCTCATAGTGCTGTACCACAGTACCTGTACATAAGGTGAGTACACCCTTGTCATAATGGTGTACTACAGTACCTGTACATAAGGTGAGTACACCAACCTCTTAGTGCTGTATCACACTACCTGTACATATTGTGAGTGCATCCATCTCATAGTGCTGTGTCACAGTACCTGTACATGAGGCAATCACTCTCATCTTATAGTGATGTATCACAGTACATGTACATAAGGTGAGTTCACCCATCTCATCATGCTGTATCACAGTACATGTACATAAGGTGAGTACACCCATCATATAGTGCTGTATTACAGTACCTGTACTTAAGGTGAGTAGACCCATCTCACAGCTATAGATCTGGGGGCCTATAAATACAGAGAATACACTCATCTCATACTGCTGTATCATACATAAGGTGAGTAGACCCATCTCATAGTGCCGTACCTGTATATAAGGGGAGTACATCCATCTCATAGTCCTGTGTCACAGTACCTGTACATAAGGTGAGTACACCCATCTCATAGTGCTGTGTCATACATAAGGTGAGTAAACCCATCTCTTAGTGGTGTATCACAGTACATGTACATAATTTGAGTACACCCATTTTATAGTGCTGTGTCACAGTACCTGTACCTAAGATGAGTACACCCATCTCATAATGCTGTATCAGAGTACCTACATATAAGGTGAGTACACCCATGTCATAGTGCTGTACTGCAGTATCTCTGTTTAAGGGGAGTACACCCATCTCATAGTGCTGTGTCATACATAAGATGAGTACCCGCATCTTTTAGTGGGGTATCACAGTACCTGTAGATAAGGTGACTACACCCATCTCATAGTGCTGTGTCACAGTACCTGTACCTAAGGTGAGTGCACTCATCTCATAATGCTGTATGATAGTACCTGTACATAAGTTGAGTACACCCATCTCATAGTACTGTATTGCAGTATCTGTGTAAACGGTGAGTACACCCATGTCATAATGCTGTATCATAGTACCTGTACATAAGGTGAGTACACCCTTCTCATACTGCTGTATCACAGTACCTGTGCTTAAGGTGAGTATACCCATCTCATACTGCTGTATCACAGTACCTGTATATAAGGTGAGTACACCTATTTCATAGTGCTGTATCACAGTACCTGTACATAAGGTGCGTAGACCCATCTTATAATGCTGTATCTCAGTGCCTGTAGATATGTTGAGTACAGTCATCTCATAGTGCTATATCCCAGTCCCTGTACATAAGGTGAGTAGGTCCTTCTCATAGTTCTGTATTACATTACCTGTACATAAAGTGAGTACACTCATCTCATAATGCTGTATCACAGTACAGGTATAAAAGTTGAGTACATCCATCTTGTAGAGCTGTATCACAGTACCTGTAGATGAGGTGAGTTACACACATCTCATAGTGCTGTATCACAGTATCTGTATGTAAGGTGAGTTCACCAATCCCTTAATGCTGTAGCATAGTACTTGTACATAAGGTGAGTACACCCTTCTCCTACTGCTGTATCGCAGTACCTATGCGTAAGGTGAGTACACCCATCGTATAGTGCTGTATCACAGTACCTGTACAAAATATGAGTACATCCATCTCAAAGTCCTGTGTAGCCATTCCTGTACACAAAGTGATCACACCCATCCATAGTGCTGTGTCACAATACATGTACATAAGGTGATCACACCCATCTCATTGTGATGTGTCACAGTACCTGTACATAAGGTGGGTACACCCTTCTCATACTGCTGTATCACAGTACCTGTGCTTAAGGTGAGTATACCCATCTCATACTGCTGTATCACAGTACCTGTATATAAGGTGAGTACACCTATTTCATAGTGCTGTATCACAGTACCTGTACATAAGGTGCGTAGACCCATCTTATAATGCTGTATCTCAGTGCCTGTAGATATGTTGAGTACAGTCATCTTATAGTGCTATATCCCAGTCCCTGTACATAAGGTGAGTAGGTCCTTCTCATAGTTCTGTATTACATTACCTGTACATAAAGTGAGTACACTCATCTCATAATGCTGTATCACAGTACAGGTATAAAAGTTGAGTACATCCATTTTGTAGAGCTGTATCACAGTACCTGTAGATGAGGTGAGTTACACACATCTCATAGTGCTGTATCACAGTATCTGGATGTAAGGTGAGTTCACCAATCCCTTAATGCTGTAGCAAAGTACTTGTACATAAGGTGAGTACACCCTTCTCCTACTGCTGTATCGCAGTACCTATGCGTAAGGTGAGTACACCCATCGTATAGTGCTGTATCACAGTACCTGTACAAAATATGAGTACATCCATCTCAAAGTCCTGTGTAGCCATTCCTGTACACAAAGTGATCACACCCATCCATAGTGCTGTGTCACAATACATGTACATAAGGTGATCACACCCATCTCATTGTGATGTATCACAGTACCTGTACATAAGGTGGGTACACCCATCTCGTAGTGCTGGATCACAGTACCTGTATATAAGGTGAGTATATCTATCTCATAGTGCTATGTCAATGTGCCTGTGAATACATTGAGTGCACCCATCTCATAGTGCTGTGTCATACATAAGGTGAGTATACCTATCTCTTAGTGTTGTATCTCAGTACCTGTACATAAGGTGACTACACCCATCTCATAGTGCTGTGTCACAATACCTGTACATAAGTTGAATACATCCATCTCATAGTGCTGTATCACAGTACCTGTACATAAGGTGAGTACACTAATATCATAGTGTGCATAAAATGAGTATACCCATCTCATAGCAATGGGGCTGAGTGCCTATACATACGAAGAGTTCACACATCTCATAGTGCTGTATCATACATAAAGTGAGTACAGCCATCTCATAGTGCTGTGTCACAGTACCTGTACATAAGGTAAGTACAGCCATCTCATAATGCTGTGTCACAGTACCTGTACAAAAGGTGAGTACACCCATCTCATAGTATTGTATCATACATAAGGCGAGTACACACATATCATAGTGCTGTTTCACAGTACCTGTACTTAAGGTGAATACACCCATCTCATAGTGCTGTTTCACAGTACCTGTACATAAGGTGAGTACACCCTACTCATAAAGCTGTGTCATAGTACCTGTACATAATGTGCATACACCCGCATCATACTGCTGTATCACAGTATCTGTAAATAAGAACAGTACAACCATCTCATAATGCTGTGTCACAATAGCTGTACATGAGGTGAGTACATGCATCTTATAGTGCTGTATCACAGTACTTGTAGATAAAGTGAGTACACCCATCTCATAGTGCTGTATCACAGTTCCGGTACATAAGGTGAGTGCACCCATCTCATAATTCAGTATCACAGTACCTGTATATAAGGTGAGTATACCCATGTTATAGTGCTGTATCGCAGTGCCTGTACAAAAGGTGTGTACACCCATCTCATATTGCTGTATCACAGTACCTGTACATAAAGTGAGTACTCCCATCTCATAGTGTTGTGTCACAGTACCTGTACATGAGGTGAGTAGAGCCATGTCATTGTGCTGTGTCAAAGTACCTGTACATGAGGTGAGTACACCCATGTCATTGTGCTGTGTCACAGTACCTGTACATGATGTGAGTACCCTCATCTCATAGTGCTGTAACACAGCACCTGTATATAAGATGAGTACACCAATGTCATAGTGCTGTATCACAGTACCTGTATATAAGGTGCATACACCCATTTCATAGTGCTGTATCCCAGTACATCTACAGAAAGTCAATACACCCATCTCACAGCAATGGGTCTGAGTGCCTATACATAGGGAGCATGCACTCTTCTCATAGTGCTGTATCATACATTTGGTGAGTACCCATCTCATAGTGCTGTTTCACAGTACCTGTAAATAAGGTGAGTACACCCATCTCAAAATGCAGTATCACAGTACCCATTCATAAGGTGAGTACACCCATCTCATAGTGCTGTACCACAGTACCTGTACATAAGGTGAATATATCCATCTCATAGTGCTGTATCACAGTACCTGTGAATAAGGTGAGCACACTCATCTCATAGTGCTGTATCACAGTATCTGTACATAAGGTGCTTACACCCTTGTCATAGTGCCGTATCACAGTATCTGTACATAAGGTGCTTACACCCTTGTCATAGTGCCGTATCACAGTATCTGTACATAAAGTAAGTACACTCATCTTTTAGTGCTGTATCACACTACCTGTACATAAGGTGAGTACATCCATCTCATAGTGCTATGTCACAGTATCTGCGCATAAGATGAGAACACCCATCTCATAATGCTGTGTCACAATACTTGTACATGATGTGAATACACCCATCTGATAGTGCTGTATCACAGTACCTGTCCAAAGTTGAGTACACCCATCTCATAGTGCTGAATCACAGTACCTGTATATAAGGTGAGCACATCCATCCTATAGTGCTGTATCACAGTAACTGTAAGGTGAGTACACCCATCTCATAGTGGTTTATCACAGTACCTGTACATAAGCTGAGTACACCCATCTCATAATGCTGTGTCCCAGTACATGTACATTAGGTGAGTACACCAATCACATAGTGCTGTTCCAAAGTACCTGTCAATAAGGTGAGTTTACCCTTCTTCTATTGCTTTATCAGAATATATGTACAGAAAAAGAGTACGCCCATCTTAGTGGTGCATCATAGTACCTGTACATAAGATGATTACTCCCATCTCATAGTGCTATATCACAGTACCTGTACATTAGGTGAGTACACCCATCTCATAGTGCTGTGTCACAGTAGCTGAACATAAGGTGAGCACACCCATCTCATAGTGCTGTGTCACAGTACCTGTACATAAGGTAAGTACATCCATCTCACAGTGCTGATTAACAGTACCTGTACATAAGTTGTGTACACACATCTCATAGTGGTGTATCACAGTACCTCTATAAATTAGGTGAGTGCACCCATCTCATAATGCTGTATTACAATACCTATACATAAGGTGAGTACACCCATCTCATAGTGTTGCATCACAGTACCTGTATATAAGGTGACTAGACATATCTCATAGTGCTGTATCACAGTATCTGTACATAAGGTGAGTATACTCATATCATAGTGCTGTATCACAGGACCTGTACATAAGGTGAATATATCCATATCATAGCAATGGGACTGAGTGCCTATACATAGGGAGAGTACACCCATCTCATTGTGCTGTATCATACATAAAATGAGGGCAACCACCTCATAGTGCTGTATCACAGTACCTGTGCATAACATGAGTACACACATCTCATAGTGCTGTGTCATACTTAAGGTCAGTACACTCATCTCATAATGCTGTATCACAGTACCTGTGCATATTGTGAGTACACCCATCTCATAGTGCTGTATCATACATAAGGTGAGTACACCCATCTCATAGTGCTCTAACACAGTATCTGTGCATAATGTGAGTACATCCATCTCATAGTGCTGTATCATACATAAGGTGAGTACACCCATCTCATGGTGCTATATCACAGTACTTGTACTTCAGGTGAGTGCACCCATCCATCTCATATGTATCACAGTACCTGTATATAAGGTGAGTACACCCATCTCTTAATGATTTGTCACACTATATGTATATGAGGTGAGTACACGCAACTCATATACAGTATCTGTATATGAAGTGAGTACACCCATCTCATAGTGCTGTGTCACAGTACCTGTACATGAGGTGAGTACACCCATCTCATAGTGCTGTGTCGCAGTAGCTGTACATAAGGTGGGTACACCCACCTCATAGTGCTGTATCACAGTATCTGTAAATAAGGTGAGTACACCCATCTCATAGTGCTGTATCATTGGGTACACCCATCTCATAGTGCTGTATTCGAGTACCTGTACCTACGGTGAGTATATCTATCTCACAGCAATGGGTCTAAGTGTGTATACATATGGAAAATACACCCATCTCATAGTGCTGTATCATGTTTAAGGTGAGTACACCCATCTCGTAGTGTTGTATCACAGTACTTGTACATAATTTGAGTACACCCATCTCATAATGCTGTATCACAGTACCTGTAGATAAGGTGAGTACAACCATCAAATAGTGCTGTATCACAGTACCTGTACATAAAGTGAGTACACCCCACTCATAGTGCTGTATCATAGATATGGTGAGTACACCCATTTCATGGTACTGTATCACAGTACCTGTGCATAAGGTGAGGGCACCCACCTCATAGTGCTGTATCATAGTCATACCTCTCACCCTGGAAACATCAAACATCTGGAAAAGGCCCATGAAAAATAGGTACATATCTGTATGCTGATTAACATAAAATTTGCTTACACAGCTACATAACCTCACTCACCTCAATGGAATTGTGGGATACCAAATTTCAAATGCAAACTGAATAGCAGACAACAAAATATATCACCTGAGTCCCCTTGCAGTCATTCCAATGTCCCATTACTTGGCTATTTAGCCCTGTTTACCATAAACACCAATGTGCATACTGCTTTACATCTACAATGATTATTTGTATTTTATTTTTACATTTTATAGCACAATGCACAAAACTAATAGACATCTGCTAAACAAAGCAATACTGTCTCACAATGAAAATAGACAGCATTAAAACATATCTGCCCTTGAAACTCACATTAATTGAAACAGCATTGAAATCCACACCACATCCAAAGAAAATCCATCTGGCCAGTAGTGGATTAAAAGATTACCTTTGGGCTGTTTTCAAATCATAGGCCTCTTGCACACAAAACAAGAAACATACATGTGTTCTTTGATACACCTTCCTGACTTTACTAAATTATATTCCTTGTATAATATAGCACACTTGTTAGACGTAAAGCGCATTTTAAATTTATTGTTTGAACATTTTCCAGTAGGCAATGAAACAAATTGCATGAACCAATAATGACAAAACTGCCCAATTCAGAACATGTTCATCATAAAAGTCTACTTCCATGCACACGCACACACATATTATATATATATATATATATATATATATATATATATATATATATATATATATATATATAAAATGACAGTACTGTAAGCCATGGGTATCTTGAACTTATTTTCAGTTTCATTTTTTTGCTTGACTTACTCTGATTTGTGTTATCAGACCAACTCAATAGCTGTAAATGCACAACAAAATAAACTAGGTGAACTGCATGTTTTAAGACTTCCAATTTTTAGTCCAAGTACTGACAGACCCTCTCCTACATTCATACTGAAGCATCAAAACTATCATTGTAATCCAGATGCTGTTAACTGGCCACTGTTGCTTCTCCACTGTCTGCAGTGGAAAAACGTGTTTTATTTTGAATGCTGGAAAATGTATTGTACGTGTTTAAAAATATTTTTCTTATAATGCAGCACAGAACATCATAATTCTGATTTTCTGTTCCTGAATTTGGGTTAATGATATTTGTTGCTCTTTCCACTGAGGCACAAATGCCCTTGTACTTGACATTTTCTCACTTCTGTTGTATCTGTAGCTATACCATTGACTTGTTACACCCACCCTCTTTAAAAGTACAACACAGTACAGTATCAGCAATGCATCTACATACTGTGGGAGTAGAACCCACAGCCTTCAGCATCAAAAGCAAGTATTTAACCTGTTATGCTATTAACAATGCAAGCAGACCCAGCATAAGCAACACTAAACTCCTCTTCCTCTGAAGCTGTCAGCTCCTTGTAAAATCCACTTGACACTCAACTGTATCTCTTAACTTTGCACTGCAAGAAACCTGGAAAAAGCCAAACTGTATTTTGTCTATATTATGTTATCAAATCCCGATAACATCGAACACCACAACACTGACACACAAAGCCCGAACCACTAATATGTCGAACCCCCTAAACCATGAATTTTCAAATCTCGAACCGTCATAGTCAGCCAACACCACCACTCGCTACATACTACATACCCAAACATAATAAATAAAACACATACATACACAAACCAAACCCTACTTCTAACACTACACTAAACCTTACATACATTACTATCTATGCACTTACCTTAACCCACACCCTAATGCTAAGGTCCGTAACTATCACACACTTACCTTACAGAGCTATACCGCAGACGGGCCAATCATCACACTTCAACATTTCACGTTTTGCGGTTTTGTACATCTGCCGTTACCGTAGTTTGTGCTTTACAGAACAAAAATATGAGGCATAAATCTGCAAAGGTTTCGCAAGTGGTGGTGGGTAGGAATTCAGTTGTCACTTCTCACCATAGCTTTCAACATCTTAGCACAAAAAACCTGTGTAGGCACCCTGGCACAGATCACAAGGTTGGGTGTATGCTTCAGCTGTGTTGACACTCTGATATAGATTACTAGGATGGGTAACTGCACCATCTATGAAGGCACTCTTTCACAGATTACTAGAATGGGTGTATGATCCATCTGTGTAGGCACTCCAGCACAGATTAATATGATGGATGTATGCTCCATCTGTGTAGGCATTCAGGCACAGATTACAAAGACAGGTTTATGCTCCATCTGTAGGCACTCTGGCACAGATTACAACATTTGGTGAATGCTTCACCTGCATAGGCATTCTGGCACAGACTAATAGGATGGGTGTATGCTTTATCTGTGTTGGCACTCTGACAATTATTACAAGAATGAGTGTATGCTTCATCTGTGTAGACACTCTGTCACAGATTAGTAGAATGGGTGTATGCTGCATCTGTGAATGCACTCTGACCCAAATTACTAAAATGGATATATGTTGTATCTTGGTAGGCACTCTGGCACAGATTACCAGGTTGGGTGTATGCTCTATCTGTGTAGGGACTCTGACACAGTTTACAATGATGGGTGCATGTTCCATCTGTGCACAGACTGTAGCACAGATTAATAGACATTTTGGTTCACATTAGAAAGATCTGTGTAGACTCTATGGCATGGGTTAAAAGGATGGGTGTATGCTCCATCTGTGTTTGCACACTGATAAAGGTACTACAGTGGGTGTTTACTCCATCTGTGGTGGCAGTCCGGGACAGATTACCAACATGAGTGTATGCTCTAAATCTGCAGGTACTCTGTCACATTCTAATAGTTTGGGTGTATGCTTCAACTTTGTTGGCACAATAACAAAGATTACTATGATAGGTGTATGCTCTGCTTCTGTGGGCACTGTGGCACAGATTACCAGGATGGATGGATGCTACATGTGTGTAGTTACTCAAGCACAGATTACCAGAATGGGTGTATACTTTATCTGTGAAGACACTCTGGCACAGATTAGCAAGATGGGTGTATGCTCAATCAGTGAAGACTCCCTGTCACAGATTACTAGGATGGTTGGATGCTCCATCTGTGTAGGCACTCTGGCATAAATTACCAAGATTGGTTTATGCTCCATCTGTGTTGGCACTCTGGGACAGATTGCCAAGAAGGGTATATGCACATCTGTGCTGGAACTCTTGCGCAGATTACAAGGATGGATGTATTCCCCATGTGTGTAGAGTCTCTGACACAGATTACAATGATGGGTGCATGCTCCATCTGTGTAGGCACTCTGGCACAGATTACAAGGATGGATGTATGCTTCAGTGTGTTGGTACTCTGACAAGGATTACTAGAATGGGTGTATGCTTCATCAATGTAGGCACTCTGACACAGATTACTAGGATGGGTGTATTATCATCTGTGAAGGCACTCTGTCACAGATTACTAGGATGGGTGTTTGCTCCATCAGTGTGGACTCTCTGTCACAGATTACTAGGATGGGTGTATGGGAGTGTGGCCTAATGGTTAAGGAGTTTGCCTTGCAAACACAAGGTGCAGGGTTTGAGTCTCACAAGGGGTAATTGGCTAGGCTTAAAATGGCCCGCAAGGGCAGTTAGCTTAGTACTAATCTATGAACCTATGCCCCATCTATATAGACACTCTGGCACAGATTACAATGATTGGTGAATGCTCCATCTGAGTGGGCACTCTGGCACAGATTAGTAGGATGGGTGTGTGAAGGTTGGGTAGAGATGGGTGAAGGCTACCAGCCTAGCCAAATAGAATTTGATACATAATTCTGGCATTTGTAAATATAAATGTAACATACAGGCTTGTTTCTTAAATGAAAGAGAGCACTGTAAAATGTTGAACTTCAAGATTGTAGCAAAATTGCCATCTGCTGTAAGGGAAACTTTGATCGGTAGAGCTCGGAGTCAACCAGTCTGAGCTAGCACATTCTTTCTATTGTTTTAACTTAAGGAATAATTACTAGAGTGTACATGTGAAATGTCTTTTATTGCTGTAGTTTCGTGAGGAGGTGTTAGATTGTTAAATAATGTAGCCTGTTGGCCTGGGAACCCTAGACTAAGTTTATAAATGATGTAATGTGTATACTGGGAAAACCTAAGTGTCAAAATTATGTAATCTGGGAGGGCCCAGCAGAAATATTTGTTAGTGATTTTAAATACTATTGCTCAGAGAGTATTTTGATCTTTGACTATCCAACTCAGCGCTGCCTTATGCTCTCTTTATGTAAGTAGTATGTTAGAATTGTGTTTCTCCTAGAAGTAGCCAGGAATGATAAAGATTAGACTATATAAACATTAGATTAAGTGTTTTTTCTGTTATATCAGAACTTTCCTACTGTATTGTTTTATGTTTCGGTGTGATCGCTGAACTCTTGAATAGCACTGTTGTGTAGTAGTATTATTTTGTGTTTTTAGTATTTATTATTAAATATTTTTAAACCCTTTTCAACTGTGGTTGGTTTGTGTAGAGAGAAGTTAAGCTCTAGAGTACATTGCATATTTATAGAGTTTACTGTCTAAGCCACTCCTATAGCTTTAGCCCTGGGCTATACTACCAATTGGATAATATTATTGCACAGTAATAATTGGACACCCTTTTAAGGGCCTTTGGGTAGCTGATAATTATTAGCTGGTGGTGGCAGTAATTACTACCGTATAGTCTGGGTAAAGGGGCACAGCTGGAGAATCTGTGTCAGCCTTTCCCAGGAGTGTCTGTGAAGTTGTATAAATACTTATCTCAAAGTGTGTGTGTGTGTGTGTGTGTGTGTGTGTGTGTGTGTGTGTGTGTGTGTGTGTGTGTGTGTGTGTGTGTGTGTGTGTGTGTGTGTGTGTGTGTGTGAGCTACTTGGGCAGGGACACGGAGCACTGGTTGGACAGAGAGAGTACTGGAGGTTTTAGCTTGCCAGCTAGGCTGAGATCTGGACTCTATAGCTGTGCCAGTGGGGAGTCTTATTGGGGACCTGGGGAGCAAGGGAGCAAATAACCCAGGACTGACTGTGATCTCTGTGTGCTCTTAAAGGAAATTGCACTTTACTGTGTGTATTTGTTATCCTTTCTCCTATATGAGACACCCTCTCCGGTGTTAGTGGTGAGGATTGAGGCTCTTTGATTGCTGATCCAGGGCACGGGTGTCACATATTAATTGGTGGCAGTGTGGTGGGATCTACTTCACATATTAATTGGTTTGCAGTGAGTGGGATATCCACACCGCATATTAATTAGTTGGCAAATACTAATTGGCTTGCAGTGGTGTGGGTAGAGTGAATCCTGTAGCTTGTGTACAGTGATGTCTGAAGGTGTTTTGTACTCTAAAACCACCACACAGTGAATACTCAGAGTTCAGATCACAATTGTTTTATTTCTTGTGTTAGCTTAGTTAGTCAGGGTGAGCAGGCAGCATGTCAGCAGAGGAGTATGGAAAGCTGACAAGGAGCCAGGTGGTGGAGATGTGCCAGGCTAGGGGACTGGTGCATGGAAACCTGAGTAGGGCAGACCTGATTGCAGCCTTGGTTACAGCTGCATCAGAAAACAGCATCCAGGAGGATGATCAGACTGGCAGTGGCAATACAATATCCTCAGAGAATGGACAGCTCAACCTTTCTGCGAAGGACAATCAGACTGGCAGTGGAGATGCAATATCCTCGGAGAATGGACAGCTCAACCTTTCTGCAGTGAACATAAAAATCTAGCTGGAGCTAAAGAGACTTGAGTTGGAGGCCAGGTGTATGGAGATAGAAGTAAAAAAAAAGGAGCATCAGAGGAGGCATGAGAGGAAAATGCTGACTCTTCGCCAGAGTCATGGAAGTAATGGGGAAGGGAGTAACTGGAACCCAGAAGCACAAAAGGTCAGTAAATTCCTTCTGCAATTTAAAGAGGGGGATAATTTTGATAGTTTCATTCATATGTTTGAGAGGGGTATGCAAACAGTATAGTATTGACCAAAGGCTCTGGTTATGGTTCCTGACTCCCTTACTCCATAGGAAAGCTGTAAATGCATTGGCTAAAATGTCTGACATTGCATATTTTGATTATACTGCTGTAAAAAATGTCTTTTAGAATGTTTTAAGCTAACACCTGAGGTGTATAGGAAAATGTTTTGTGAGCATAGACACAAGGCAGATGAAAGTGTGTGCAAATATGTTGCTGAACTGAGCACTTATTTTTATAGGTGGGTGAGTGGATGTCAGGTCACCACTTTTGACGGGCTGGCAGACCTTTTGTTGAGGGAACAAGCTCTTAGCAACTTTGCCTGAGGACATGAGGATCTGGTTAGCTGATAGACAATGTGCTACTTCAGATGAGTTGGGGAAGAAGGAAGACCTATACCTGGCCAGCAGGGCAGCCCTGCACAGGAAGGGGAACCCCAGTACTGCTCATGGGTCTAAACGAAGTCATGGCGGGAAGCACAGATTTCCACAACAGAATCTGCCAGTAACAGGGGAAGCCACTAGTCCAGGTACATGTCCAGGAGCTAGTATTAAATGTTTTGAATGCAACCAGTGGGGCCATGTTGCATACAGGTGTCCACAGAGGCAAGGTGGGGAACCAAAGGTGAGAGAGCCAGTAAGTGGGAAAGACAAAATTCCAGTCATAAGTTGTCTTGAGATAACGGGTATGGAACTACCATCCTGCAGAAGTCCTGAGAGGGAAGGATTTGGATGAGGCAGTACCATGTACTTATGCAGTTACACACAGTGAGGCTAGGAGACAAGCATGTGGTTCTAGTAGACTGGGGGAGACCCAGACAGACTGCATACTTGCAGCTAGGACTGGTGAGGTGATTACTTCAGGAAGGGAGCTACTTTGTAGCAATGAGACTGAATGCGAGCCACAGCTGCTTGTGGGTACTGATGGTCCCTTGGACAGAGTGACTGCAAAGGTAGAGGTGAGTAGTAGTACCCAGGCTGACAGTGAGGCACCACTATTAGAGGATGCCAGACTTCCTGTGGAAGGGGAGCTGAGAAGGATTACAAGGAGAGAGTTGAGACAGGCTCAACTCTCAGACCCTACATTGCAAGGCCTGAGGCAGGTAGCTAGGGAGGCACCTGATTCTCAAGGAAAGGGGGGATCTGTGTACTGGGACAAAGGGTTACTATACAGAGAGTGAACCCCGAGGGAGGGCTAGAAGGTGAGAGCATACAGCAGTTGGTAGTGCCTAACGCATACCATCTGGCCCTTCTAGCTATAGCCCATGATATTAAAATGTACAAAGAGATGTATTATGCAAAACGTCTATTGGCCTGGAATTTCCAGAGATGAAACAGGGTACTACATGACCTGTGAGCAGTGCCAAAAGATAGGCAAGGCAGGAGACAAGGTGAGAGCTCCTTTGATGCCTTTGACTGTGATTGAGGAGCTATTTCAGAGGGTAGCTATGGATATTGTGGGTCCTCTGAGTACCCAAAGTTCCACAGGGAAAAGGTATATCCTAGTGGTAGTGGATTATGCTACACGATACTCTGAGGCAGTGGCTTTGTCCTCCATTGAGGCAGAGAAGGTGGCAAATGCTTTGTTAGAGATTTTCAGCAGGGTAGGTTTCCCAAAAGAAATACTGACTGACTGAGGTGCCAATTTCATGTCAGACCTGCTGGCATGTCTGTGGAAGTCCTGTGGGGTGAAGTACATGAAGACCACCCCCTACCATCCCCAGACTAATGGTCTTGTTGAG
The DNA here is from genome assembly GCF_019279795.1 of Protopterus annectens. Taxonomy (NCBI): domain Eukaryota; kingdom Metazoa; phylum Chordata; order Ceratodontiformes; family Protopteridae; genus Protopterus; species Protopterus annectens. The sequence goes on from NC_056747.1 coordinate 37,156,323, forward strand.
AGGTTAAACTCTACAATCAAGTCCATGCTAAAGGCATTTGCAGACCAGTTTAAGAGGGAGAGGGACAAATATTGCTCCATCTGTTTGCTTACAGAGAGGTTCCCCAGGAATCCACAGGGTTTTCACCCTTTGAGCTGTTCTATGGGCATAGGATAAGGAGACCTCTAGATTTAATTCAAGATGAGTGGGAAGATGAGTGTGAACCTCTGGCATACGTCCTAAACCTCAGGACAAGGCTCAGAGAACTCATTGGCTTTGCCCAGGAGAACCTGGCAGAAGGCCAACAACAGAAAAAGGTTTGGTATGACAGGAATGCTAAAGCTAGAGAGGATGCTGTAAGGCAGCAGGTAATGGTTATCATTCCTGTCAGATGCAACAAGCTGCAAGCAGCTTGGGAGGGACCCTACAAGGTGGTAAGAAAGGTAAGTGATGTTAACTACATGGTGGAAGTGCTAGGCAGATGGCAGGGGCACAAATTGTACCATGTTAACATGATGAAACCTTACCATGATAGGGAGACCTTTGTTCTGAGCATTTGCAGTGGATTGCAGGAGGAGTCTGAGGGAGATCTGGGGGCTGATCTCCTCAGTGCGGCTCAGACTGACACCTCAGTGGAAGAGATAGCAATGTCCCAGCATCTATCTCCAACCCAGGTTCAAGAAATTTGAGCAGTGTTGCAGGAATCTGGGGAAATGTTCACTGGGAAAGCCTGTCTCAACTCTCTCCTTGTAATCCTTCTCAGCTCCCCTTCCACAGGAAGTCTGGCATCCTCTAACAGTGGTGCCTCACTGTCAGCCTGGGTACTACTACTCACCTCTACCTTTGCAGTCACTCTGTCCAAGGGACCATCAGTACCCATAAGCAGCTGTGGCTCGCATTCAGTCTCATTGCTACAAAGTGCTGCAGCACCAGGTGGATACAGGACCCCAATGGCCTATTAAGCAGGCCCCTTGTAGGGTGCCTGAGAGAGTCAGACAGACTCTGAGGGAGGAGGTACAGGAGATTTTGGAACTAGGGGTGATTCAAGAGTCCAACAGTCCCTGGGCCTCCCCAGTGGTGCTGGTGCCAAAGAAGGATGGCTATACCAAGTTTTGTGTGGACTACAGGAAATTAAATAGTCACACAGAGTCGGATGCTTACCCCATGCCTAGGACAGATAAGGCCCTAGAGCAGCTGGATGGAGCTAAGTATCTTACAACCATTGATCTTACCAAGGGTTACTGGCAGGTGCCCTTGACTCCCAGTGCTAGAGAGAAGTCAGCCTTTGTGACTCCTTTTGCCTTGTATGAGTTCACAAAGATGCCCTTTGGGATGAAGAATGCCCCAGCAACTTTCCAGATGCTGGTGGATAATATCCTAGCAGGAGCAGGAGTGTTTGCCCTTGCTTACCTAGATGATATTGTCATCTACAGCCATTCCTGGCCAGAGCACCTTCAGCATGTCAGGAAGGTGCTGGGCAGACTACAGAGGGCAGGGTTGACCATTAAGCCGATCAAATATCAGGCGGGTATGGTAGAGGTCTCCTACCTAGGTCATAGAGTGGGGAGTGGTAAGATAAGGCCAGAACCTGCCAAAGTAGAAGTGAGTCAGGCATGGCCTGCACCTGTTACTAAAAAGCAGATGAGGACATTTTTAGGGACAGCAGGGTACTACAGAAAGTTTGTCCCTAGTTATAGTACCATAGGTGCTCCACTCACAGACCTGACAAGGAAGAACAGGCCAGATAAGGTAGTGTGGACCCCAGCATGTGAGCAGGCATTCCAGAAGCTTAAAAAAGCTTTGGAATGACCCTCTGTGTTAGCCAGTCCAGATTACAGCAAATCATTTATATTACAGGTGGATGCTTCGAACCATGGGGTGGGGGCTGTACTCAGCCAGATTTCTTCAAAGGGGGAAGAGCACCCAGTGGTATATCTCAGTCATAGGCTCCTACCCAGGGAGGAATGCTATGCAGCTGTAGGAAAGGAATGTCTAGCCATAGTGTGGGCACTGCAGAAACTTCAACCTTATCTGTATGGAAGAAAATTCACTGTAATGACAGATCACAACCCTCTAATGTGGTTAAACAGAGCCACTCCGCAAAATGCCAAGTTGCTAAGATGGAGCCTGAGGTTGCAAGCATAGGATATGTCAGTGCTGTACCACAGTGGGAGTAGCAATGCCAATGCAGATGGGCTCTCAAGATAGGGAATGGGGTGATGTATACCCTGATAGCCCTAACCCTCTCAAGCAACCTTTATCAAGGGTTACTTGAAAAACTAGAGTGAGTTCTCCAGGAGGGGAGAGATGTGAAGATTGGGTAGAGATGGGTGAAGGCTCCCAGCCCAGCCAAATAGAATCTGATACATAATTCTGGCATTTGTAAATCTTCTTCTTTTGACTGCTCCTGCAGCAGATCATCTGTTTCCATTTCTTCCTGTCCTCTGCATCTTGCTCTGTCACACCAACCACCTGCATGTCTTCTCTCACCACATCCATAAAACTTATTTTAGGCCTTCCTCTTTTCCTGTTACCTGGCAGCTTCATCCTTAGCATCTTTTTCCCAATATACTCTGCATCTCTCCTCAGCACATGTCCAAACCAATGTAATCTTGCTTCTCTGGCTTTGTTTCCAAACCTTTCAACCTGGGCTGACACTCTAATATACTTATTCCTAATCCTGTCTACCCTCATCACACCCAATGCAAATCTTAACATCTTTAACTTTGCCACGTCCAGCTCTGACGCCTGCCATTTTGTCAGTGTCACTGTCTCCAACCCATATAACATAGCTGGTCTCACTACCCTCTTGTAGATCTTCCCTTTTACTCTTACTGATACTCGTCTGTCACAAATCACTCCTGATACTCTTCTCCATCCACTCCATCATGCCTGTACTCTCTTCTTCACCTCTCTTCCACACTCACCATTACTCTGAACTGTTGATCCTAAGTATAAATACAGGCTTGTTTTTTAAGTGAAAGAGAACACTGTAAAATGTTGAACTTCAAGATTGTAGCAACATTGCCATCTGCTGTAAGGAAAACTAAGGCAAGCATTTCAAATCTTTCTTTTGAAGTTAAAATTATTTCAGATCTATCCTTTGATCTATAGAGCTCGGAGTCAGCCTGTCTGAGCTAGCACATTCTTTCTATTGTTTTAACTTAAGGAATAATTACTAAAGTGTATATGTGAAATGTTTTATTGTAGTTTCCTGAGCAGGTGTTAGATTGTTAAATAATGTAGCCTGTTGGCCTGCGAACTCCAGACTAAGTGTCAAAATGATGTAATGTGTATACTGGGAAAACCTAAGTGTCAAAATGATATAATTTGGGAGGACCCATCAGAAATGTTTGTCAGTGATTTTAAAAACTATTGCTCGGAGAGCATTTTGATCTTTTCCTATCCAACTCAGCACTGCCTTATGCTCTCTTTATATAAGTAGAATGTTAGAACGGTGTGTTCTCCTAGAAGTAGCCAGGAATTATAAAGATTAGACAAGGTGTTTTTCTGTTATATCAGAATGTTTCTACTGTATTGTTTTAAGTTTCTGTATGATCTCTGAACTCTTGAATAGCACTGTGGTGTAGTAGTATTGTCTTGTGTTTTTAGTATTTATTATTAAATCTTTTTAAACCCTTTTCAACTGTGGCTGGTTTGTGTAGAGAGAAGTTAAGCTCTAGAGT
>NC_056747.1:37251188-37364028 GCF_019279795.1 Protopterus annectens
CTGAGCCTTGTCCTGAGGTTTAGGACGTATGCCATAACAGACTCCTTGTGAGGTTCACACTCACCTTCCCACTCATCTTGAATTAAATCTAGAGGTCCCCTTATCCTATGCCCATACAACAGCTCAAAGGGTGAAAACCCTGTGGATTCCTGGGGAACCTCTCTGTAAGCAACCCGATGGAGCAATATTTGTCCCACTCCCTCTTAAACTGGTCTGCAAATGCCTGTAGCATGGACTTGATTGTAGAGTTTAACCTCTCAACAAGACCATTAGTCTGGGGATGGTAGGGGGTGGTTTTCATGTGCTTCACCCCACAGGACTTCCGCAGACATGCCAGCAGGTCTGACATGAAATTGGCACCTCAGTCAGTCAGTATTTCTTTTGGGAAACCTACCCTGCTGAAAATCTCTAACAAAGCATTTGCCACCTTCTCTGCCTCAATGGAGGACAAAGCCACTGCCTCAGAGTATCGTGTAGCATAATTCACTACCACTAGGATATACCTTTTCCCTGTGGAACTTTGGGTACTCAGAGGACCCACAATATCCATAGCTACCCTCTGAAATGGCTCCTCAATCACAGTCAAAGGCATCAAAGGAGCTCTCACCTTGTCTCCTGCCTTGCCTACCTTTTGGTACTGCTCACAGGTCATGTAGTACCCTGTTTCATCTCTGGAAATTCCAGGCCAATAGAAGTTTTGCATAATACATCTCTTTGTACATTTTAATATCATGGGCTATAGCTAGAAGGACCAGATGGTATGCGTTAGGCACTACCAACTGCTGTATGCTCTCACCTTCTAGCCCTCCCTCGGGGGTTCACTCTCTGTATAGTAACCCTTTGTCCCAGTACACAGATCCCCCCTTTCCTTGAGAATCAGGTGCCTCCCTAGCTACCTGCCTCAGGCCTTGCAATGTAGGTTCTGAGAGTTGAGCCTTTCTCAACTCTCTCCTTGTAATCCTTCTCAGCTCCCCTTCCACAGGAAGTCTGGCATCCTCTAACAGTGGTGCCTCACTGTCAGCCTGGGTACTACTACTCACCTCTACCTTTGCAGTCACTCTGTCCAAGGGACCATCAGTACCCACAAGCAGCTGTGGCTCGCATTCAGTCTCATTGCTACAAAGTAGCTCCCTTCCTGAAGTAATCACCTCACTAGTCCTAGCTGCAAGTATGCAGTCTGTTTGGGTCTCCCCCAGTCTACTAGAACCACATGCTTGTCTCCTAGCCTCACTGTGTGTAACTGCATAAGTACATGGTACTGCCTCATCCAAATCCTTCCCTCTCAGGACTTCTGCAGGATGGTAGTTCCATACCCGTTATCTCAAGACAACTTATGACTGGAATTTTGTCTTTCCCACTTACTGGCTCTCTCACCTTTGGTTCCCCACCTTGCCTCTGTGGACACCTGTATGCAACATGGCCCCACTGGTTGCATTCAAAACATTTAATACTAGCTCCTGGACATGTACCTGGACTAGTGGCTTCCCCTGTTACTGGCAGATTCTGTTGTGGAAATCTGTGCTTCCCGCCATGACTTTGTTTAGACCCATGAGCAGTACTGGGGTTCACCTTCCTGTGCAGGGCTGCCCTGCTGGCCAGGTATAGGTCTTCCTTCTTCCCCAACTCATCTGAAGTAGCACATTGTCTATCAGCTAACCAGATCCTCATGTCCTCAGGCAAAGTTGCTAAGAGCTTGTTCCCTCAACAAAAGGTCTTCCAGCCCGTCAAAAGTGGTGACCTGACATCCACTCACCCACCTATGAAAATAAGTGCTCAGTTCAGCAACATATTTGCACACACTTTCATCTGCCTTGTGTCTATGCTCACAAAACATTTTCCTATACACCTCAGGTGTTAGCTTAAAACATTCTAAAATACATTTTTACAGCAGTATAATCAAAATATGCAATGTCAGACATTTTAGCCAATGCATTTACAGCTTTCCTATGGAGTAAGGGAGTCAGGAACCATAACCAGAGCCTTTGGTCAATACTATACTGTTTGCATACCCCTCTCAAACATATGAATGAAACTATCAAAATTATCCCCCTCTTTAAATTGCAGAAGGAATTTACTGACCTTTTGTGCTTCTGGGTTCCAGTTACTCCCTTCCTCATTACTTCCATGACTCTGGTGAAGAGTCAGCATTTTCCTCTCATGCCTCCTCTGATGCTCCTTTTCTTTGACTTGTATCTCCATACGCCTGGCCTCCAACTCAAGTCTCTTTAGCTCCAGCTAGATTTTTACGTTCACTGCAGAAAGGTTGAGCTGTCCATTCTCCAAGGATATTGCATCTCCACTGCCAGTCTGATTATCCTTCACAGAAAGGTTGAGCTGTCCGTTCTCTGAGGATATTGTATTGCCACTGCCAGTCTGATCATCCTCCTGGATGCTGTTTTCTGATGCAGCTGTAACCAAGGCTGCAATCAGGTCTGCCCTACTCAGGTTTCCATGCACCAGTCCCCTAGCCTGGCACATCTCCACCACCTGGCTCCTTGTCAGCTTTCCATACTCCTCTGCTGACATGCTGCCTGCTCACCCTGACTAACTAAGCTAACAAAAGAAATAAAACAATTGTGATCTGAACTCTGAGTATTTACTGTGTGGTGGTTTTAGAGTACAAAACACCTTCAGACATCACTGTACACAAGCTACAGGATTCACTCTACCCACACCACTACAAGCCAATTAGTATTTGCCAACTAATTAATATGTGGTGTGGATATCCCACTCACTGCAAACCAATTAATATGTGAAGTAGATCCCACCACACTGCCACCAATTAATATGTGACACCCGTGCCCTGGCCCAGCAATCAAAGAGCCTCAATCCTCACCAGTAACACCGGAGAGGGTGTCTCATATAGGAGAAAGGATAACAAATACACACAGTAAAGTGCAATTTCCTTTAAGAGCACACAGAGATCACAGTCAGTCCTGGGTTATTTGCTCCCTTGCTCCCCAGGTCCTCAATAAGACTCCCCACTGGTACAGCTATAGGGTCCAGATCTCAGCCTAGCTGGCAAGCTAAAACCTCCAGTACTCTCTCTGTCCAACCAGTGCTTCATATCCCTGCCCAAGTAGCTGACACACACACACACACACACACACACACACACACACACACACACACACACACACACACACACACACACACACACACACACACACACACACATACACACACACACATACACACACACACACACTTTGAGATAAGTATTCATACAACTTCACAGACACTCCTGGGAAAGGCTGACACAGATTCTCCAGCTGTGCCCCTTTACCCAGACTATACGGTAGGAATTACTGCCACCACCAGCTAATAATTATCAGCTACCCAAAGGCCCTTAAAAGGGTGTCTGATTATTACTGTGCAATAATATTATCCAATTGGTAGTATAGCCCAGGGCTAAAGCTATAGGAGTGGCTTAGACAGTAAACTCTATAAATATGCAATGCACTCTAGAGCTTAACTTCTCTCTACACAAACCAACCACAATTGAAAAGGGTTTAAAAATATTTAATAATAAATACTAAAAACACAAAATAATACTACTACACAACAGTGCTATTCAAGAGTTCAGCGATCACACCGAAACGTAAAACAATACAGTAGGAAAGTTCTGATATAACAGAAAAAACACTTAGTCTAATGTTTATATAATCTAATCTTTATCATTCCTGGCTACTTCTAGGAGAAACACAATTCTAACATACTACTTACATAAAGAGAGCATAAGGCAGTGCTGAGTTGGATAGTCAAAGATCAAAATACTCTCTGAGCAATAGTATTTAAAATCACTAACAAATATTTCTGCTGGGTCCTCCCAGATTACATAATTTTGACACTTAGGTTTTCCCAGTATACACATTACATCATTTATAAACTTAGTCTGGGGTTCCCAGGCCAACAGGCTACATTATTTAACAATCTAACACCTCCTCATGAAACTACAGCAATAAAAGACATTTCACATGTACACTCTAGTAATTATTCCTTAAGTTAAAACAATAGAAAGAATGTGCTAGCTCAGACTGGTTGACTCCAAGCTCTACCGATCAATGTTTCCCTTACAGCAGATGGCAATTTTGCTACAATCTTGAAGTTCATCATTTTACAGTGCTCTCTTTCATTTAAGAAACAAGCCTGTATGTTACATTTATATTTACAAATGCCAGAATTATGTATCAAATTCTATTTGGCTAGGCTGGTAGCCTTCACCCATCTCTACCCAACCTTCACACACCCATCCTACTAATCTGTGCCAGAGTGCCCACTCAGATGGAGCATTCACCAATCATTGTAATCTGTGCCAGAGTGTCTATATAGATGGAGCATAGGTTCATAGATTAGTACTAAGCTAACTGCCCTTGCGGGCCATTTTAAGCCTAGCCAGTTACCCCTTGTGAGACTCAAACCCTGCACCTTGTGTTTGCAAGGCAAACACCTTAACCATTAGGCCACCCTCCCATACACCCATCCTAGTAATCTGTGACAGAGTGCCTTCACAGATGATGATACACCCATCCTAGTAATCTGTGTCAGAGTGCCTACATAGACGAAGCATGCACCCATTCTAGTAATCCTTGTCAGAGTACCAACACAATGATGCATACACCCTTCCTTGTAATATGTGCCAGAGTCCCTTCACAGATGGACCATGCACCCATAATTGTAATCTGTGTCAGAGAGTCTACACACATGGGGAATACATCCATCCTTGTAATCTATGCAAGAGTTCCAGCACAGATGTGCATATACCCTTCTTGGCAATCTGTCCCAGAGTGCCAACACAGATGGAGCATAAACCCATCTTGGTAATTTGTGCCAGAGTGCCTACACAGATGGAGCATCCAGCCATCCTAGTAATCTGTGACAGAGAGTCTTCACTGATTGAGCATACACCCATCTTGCTAATCTGTGCCAGAGTGCCTTCACAGATAGAGTATACACCCATCCTGGCAATCTGTGCTTGAGTAACTGCACACATGTAGCATCCATCCATCCTGGTAATCTGTGCCAGAGTGCCCACGGAAACAGAATATACACCTATCATAGTAATCTTTGTTAGAGTGCCAACAAAGCTGAAGCATAAACCCAAACTATTAGACTGTGACAGAGTACCTGCAGATTTAGAGCATACACTCATGTTGGTAACCTGTCCCAGACTGCCACCACAGATGGAGTAAATACCCACTGTAGTACCTTTATCAGTGTGCATACACAGATGGAGCATACACCCATCCTTTTAACCCATGCCAGAGAGTCTACACAGATCTCTCTAATGTGAACCAAAATGTCTATACAGGTGCAGCATACACCCATCCTATTAATCTGTGCTACAGTCTGTGCACAGATGGAACATGCACCCATCATTGTAAACTGTGCCAGAGTCCCTACACAGATAGAGCATACACCCAACCCGGTAATCTGTGCCAGAGTGCCTACCAAGATACAACATATACCCATTTTAGTAATCTGGGTCAGAGTGCATTCACAGATGCAGCATACACCCATTCTACTAATCTGTGACAGAGTGTCTACACAGATGAAGCATACACCCATTCTAGTAATCCTTGTCAGAGTGCCAACACAGATGAAGCATACACCCAACCTATTAGTCTGTGCCAGAGTGCCTATGCAGGTGAAGCATTCACCAAATGTTGTAATCTGTGCCAGAGTGCCTACAGATGGAGTATATACCTGTCTTTGTAATCTGTGCCTGAATGCCTACACTGATGGAGCATACATCCATCATATTAATCTGTGCTGGAGTGCCTACACAGATGGATCATACACCCATTCTAGTAATCTGTGAAAGAGTGCCTTCATAGATGGTGCAGTAACCCATCCTAGTAATCTATATCGGAGTGTCAACACAGCTGAAGCATACACCCATCCTTGTAATCTGTGCCAGAGTGCCTACACAGATGGAGCATACACCCATCCTTGTAAACTGTGCCAGAGAGTCTACACACATAGAGCATACAGCCATCCTAGTAATCTGTGCCAGATTGCCTACAAAGATGAATCATACACCCATTTTAGTAATCTGGGCCAGATTGTATACACAGATGGAGCATACACCCATCCTAGTAATCTGTGTCAGATGGAAAAACACCCATCCTAATAAATTGTGTCAGAGTTCTCACACTGATGGTGCATACACCCACCCTACTATTTTTTGTTAAGAGTGCCTGCAGAAAAGAAGCCTACATCTATGCTGGTTATCTGTGCAAGAGTGCATACACAGATAGAACAGACACCCAACCTTGTAGTCTATGTCACAGTGCCTACACAGATGAAGCATACACCCATCATTGTTATCTGTGCCATAGTACCTACATAGATGGAGTATACACCTATCCTGGTAATGTCTGTCAAAGTGTCTACACAGATGATGTATACACCCATTGTAGTAATCTGTGCCAGAGTGCCTACATAGATGGAGCATTTCTTGGTAATCTGTGTCAGAGTGCCTACGCAAAGGGAGCATAAACCATCCTGGCAATCTCTGCCAGAGTGCTGAGAGAGATGAGGCACACCCACTTTGTAGTAATCTGTGCCAGAGTGCCTACAAAGATGGACCATACACTCATTCTGGTAATCTGTACTGGAATGACGACACGAATGGAGCATTCACCATCCTGATAAACTGTGCCAGAGTGCTTGCACACATGTGGCATACAACCATCATTGTAATCTGTGCCAGTGTGCCTACAAAGAGGGAGCATACACCCATCCTTGTAATCTGAGCCACAATGCTTCCACAGATGGAGCATACACCCATCCTATTAATTTGTGCTAAAGTCTGTACACAGATGGACCATGCACCCATCATTGTAAAATGTGCCAGAGTCCCTACACAGATGGAACATACACCCAACCTGGTAATCTGTGCCTGAATGCCTACTGAGATACAGAATACACCCATTTTAGTAATCTGTGTCACAGTGTCTTCACAGATGCAACATGCACCCATTCTACTAATCTGTGACAGACTGCCTACACAGATGAAATATACATCCATTCTACTAATCTGTATCAGAATGCCTACACAGATGAAGCATACACCCATTCTAGTAATCCTTGTCAGAGTGCCAACACAGATAAAGTAAACACCCTCCCTACTAGTCTGTGCCAGAGTGCCTACGCAGATGAAACATTCACCAAATCTTGCAATCTGTGCCAGAGTGCCTACAGATGGAGCATAAACCTGTCTTTGTAATCTGTGTCAGACTGCCTACACAGATGGAGCATACATCCATCATATTAATCTGTGCTGGAGTGCCTACACAGATGGATCATATACCAATTCTAGTAAACTGTGAGAGAGTGCCTTCAAAATGGCGCATTTACCCATCCTTGTAATCTGTGCCAGAGTGCCTTCACAGATGGAGCATGCACCCATCCTTGTAAACTGTGCCACAGAGTCTGCACACATGGAGCAGACAGCCATCCTTGTAATCTGTGGCAGAGTGCCTACAAGATGGAGCATACACTAATCCTATTAATCTGTGCCAGACTGACTACACAGATGGAGCATACACCCAATCTAATAATCTGTGTCAGATTGCTTAAATAATGGATCATACAACCATTTTAGTAATCTGGGCCAGACTGTATACACAGATGGAGCATACACCCATCCTAGTAATCTGTGTCAGAATGCCTACGCAGATGGAAAAACACCCATCCTAATAAATTGTGTCAGAGTGCCTACACTGATGGTGTATACACCCACCCTATTATTCTTTGTTAGAGCACCTGCAGAAAAGGAGACTACACCCATCCTGGTTATCTGCGCAAGAGTGCATAGACAGATAGAGCAGACACCCAACCTTGCAGTCTGTGCCACAGTGCCTGAACAGATTAAACATATACCCATCATTGCTATCTGTGCTAAAGTGCCTACATAGATGGAGCATACACCTATACTTGTAATGTCTGTCAGAGTGCCTACACAGATGATGTATACACCCATTGTAGTAATCTGTGCCACAGTGCCTACATAAATGGAGCATTTCTTGGTAATCTGTATCAGAGTGCCTACACACAGGGAGCATAAACCATCCTGGTAATCTCTGCCAGAGTACTGAGAGAGATGAAACACACCCACTTTGTAATAAACTGTGCCAGAGTGCCTACAAAGATAGAGCATACACCCATCCTGGTAATCTCTACCAGAGTGATGACACAGATGGAGCATTCACCCTGGTAAACTGTGCCAGAGTGTCTACACACATGTGACATATACCCATCATTGTAATCTGTGCCAGAGTGCCTATAGAGATGGGGCATACACCAATCCTTGTTATCTGTGTCACAGTGCCTACACAGATGGAGCATACACCATTTTTATTAATCTGTGCCAGAGTGTCTACATAGATGGAGCATACATCCATCCTGGTAATCTGTGCTGGAGCTCCTACACAGATTGAGCATACTCCCATCCTAGTAATCTGTGTCAGATTGCCTACAAAGATGGAGCATGCACCTGTTTTAGTAATCTGTGACAGACTGCATATGCAGATGGAGCATACACCCATCCTCATAATCTATGTCGGAATACCTGCGCAGATGGCAAAACACCCATGCTAGTAATCTGTGTTGGAGTGTCTACACTGATGGTGCATACACCAAACCTTGTCATCTGTGCTGGAGTGCCTACACAGATGGAACATGCACCCACCCTAGTATTCTTTGTTAGAGTACCTGCAGAGAAGGTGCATACACCCAAGTGGTAATCTGTGCAAGAATGCCTACATAGATATGAGCCTACACCCACCCTGAATATTTATGCCAGAATGCCTACACAGATGAAGCATACACCCATCATTGTGTATCACAGATACACCCAACCTGGTTATCTCTTTCAGACTGCCTACATAGATGAAACATGCACCTATCCTAGTAATCTCTGTCAGAGTGCCTACATACATTCAGCAAAGACCCATCCTAGTAGTCTGTGCCACAGTGCCTACACAGATGGAGCATACTCCCATCCTAGTAATTCTTGTCAGAGAGCCTATACAAATGAAGAACTCACCCTTTCTATTCATCTGTGCCACAGTGCCTACACAGGTGGAGCATACACTCATCCAAGTAATCTGTGCCAGAGTGATTACACAGATGGAGCATTTACCCATCCTGGTAATCTGTGTCAAAGCACTGATGCAGATGAAGCATACAAACTTCATAGTACTCGGTGACACAATGCTACAGAGATGGAGCATACACCCATCCTGGTAATACGTGCCAGAGTGCCTACACAGATGAAGTGTACAATGATCCTGAAAAATTGTGTCAGAGAGCCTACACAGAGGGAGCATATACCCATCCTAGTAATCTGTGTCAGAGTAGTTACACAGACTGAGCATACACCCATCCTGGTAATCTGTGCCAGAGTGCTTACATAAATGGGGTAGACACCCATACTAGTAATGCCTGTTAGAGTGCCTGCACAGATGAAGTATTCTTCCATCCTAGTAATCTGTGCAAGAGTGCCTACATAGATGGAGCTTTTCCTGGTAATCTGTGACACAGTACATACACGCATAGAGCATAAGCTCATCCTGGTAACCTGTGCCAGAGTGCTGACACAGATGAAGCATACCCACATTGTAGTAATCAGTGCCAGAGTGCCTATACAGATGGAGCATACACCCATCCTGGTAATCTGTGCTGTAGTGAAGACACAGGTGGAGCATTCACTCATCCTGGTAAATTATGCCAGAGTATCTACACACATGAGGCATACACCCATCATTGTAATCAGTACCACAGTGCCTACACAGATGCAGCATACACTCACAATAATAACCTGTGACATAGTGCCTGCACAGATGGATCATACACTGATCCTATTAATCTGTGCCAGAGTGCCGATACAGATGGAGCATACACCCATCCTGGTAATCTGTGCTGTAGTGAAGACACAGATGGAGCATTCACTCATCCTGGTAAATTATGCCAGAGTACCTACACACATGAGGCATACACCCATCATTGTAATCAGTACCACAGTGCCTACACAGATGCAGCATACACTCACAATAATAATCTGTGACATAGTGCCTGCACAGATGGATCATACACTGATCCTATTAATCTGTGCCAGAGTGCCTATACAGATGGAGCATACACCCATCCTGGTAATCTGTGCTGTAGTGAAGACACAGATGGAGCATTCACTCATCCTGGTAAATTATGCCAGAGTACCTACACACATGAGGCATACACCCATCATTGTAATCAGTACCACAGTGCCTACACAGATGCAGCATACACTCACAATAATAATCTGTGACATAGTGCCTGCACAGATGGATCATACACTGATCCTATTAATCTGTGCCACAGTGCCTACACAGATGGAGCATACACCTATCATAGTACTTTGTGCTACAGTGCATATACAGATGGAACATACACGATCCTTGTAATCTGTACCAGAGTTGCTACAGAGATGGAGCATGCACCCATCCTGGTAATATGTGCTGGAGTACCTACACAGATTGAGCATACACCCATCCTGTTAATCTATCCCAGAGTGCTTCTACACATGGAGCAAACACCCATCCTATTACTATTTCAGAGTACCTAGACAGATGGAGGATACACCCATGCTAGTAATCTGTGCCAGAGTGTCTACACAGATGGAGCATAGAGCCACCCTAGTGATGTGTGTCAGAGTAGCTGCACAGATAGAGCATACATCCATCCTGGTAATCTGTGCTGGAGAACCAACACACATGGAGCATACACCCATCCTAGTACTCTGTGTCAGAGTGCCAACACAGGTGAAACATACATTCATCCTATTAATCTGTGCGACAGTGCTTATACAGATGGAGGATAAACTTGTCATTGCAATCTGTGACAGAGTGCCTACACAGACATAACATACACCCATCCTAGTAATCTGTGTCAGATTACCTACAGAGTTGAAGCATACATTAATCCTAGTAATCTGTGTCAGAGTGCGTACACAGATAAAACATTACCTGGTAATCTGTGTCAGAGTTCCTACATAGATGGAGCATCCATCCATCCTGATAATCTGTTCAAGGTGGCCTACACAGATGGATCATGCACCCATTTTAGTAATCTGTGTCAGAGTGACTTCACAGATGGAGCATACACCCATCCTAGTAATCTGTGTCAGAGTGCCTATGCAGATGAAGTGTACACCCATCCTACTAATTGTGCCAGAAGCCTACACAGATGGAGCATACACCCATCCTTGTAATCTGTGCCCTAGTCTCTATACAAGTGGAACATGCACCCATCATTGTAATCTGTGTGACAGTCCGTACATAGATACAGCATACACCCATCCTGGTAATCTGTGTCAGAATACCTACAGAGATGGAGCTTAGACCTGTCCTAGTAATCATTTTCAGAATGCCTTAACAGATGGAGCATAGAGCGTTTTAGTAATGTATGTCAAGGTGCCAACACAGATGACTCAAACACCCATTCTGGTAATCATCAGAGTGCCAAGACAGATGAAGCATACATCCAGCCTATAACTCTGTGCCAGAATGCCTACACAGTTGGAGCATACATGCACACTAGTAATCTGTGCTAGAGTGTCTACACAGATGGAGCATATGCCCATCATGGTAAGCTGTGTCAGAGTCCCTTCACAGATGCAGTAAACACCCATCACTGTAATCTCTGTCACCGTGTCTACAGAGATGGAGCATACACCCATTGTTGTAATCTGTGCCTGAGTCCCTACACAGATGCAATGTACACCCATCCAGGTAATCTGTGTCAGAGTCCTTACAAACATGGAGTGTACACCATCCTGGTAATCTATGCTAGAGTGCCTGCAAAGTTGGAACATACACCTATCTTAGTAATCTGTGTCAGAGTGCAAGCACACATGCAGCATAGGTTCATAGGTAGGCACTAGGCTATCTGCCCAAGGGCATTTATAAACCTAGCCAGAGTGTGTCAGCTTTCACCTGCCCCATTGATTAATTAACTGAACCTCTGTCAAGAAGAGCCAATGAAGTGATCTTAGGGGTGTATTTTCTGTTACCCATACACTCGTCAAGGTTTCTCTTGAAGAGTGTTAGTAAGGGGCTCTGCCTAATGTAGTTAGGAGTCTCTGTGACAGGAATCTATCCCTCCATCATGTTCTATTTATTGTTGTGGTGAGGTTTAACTTACTAGAGTGAGTGGCTCGCAGTGACTTGGATTTCTTTAGGTGGAACATGTCCATCAATTCTGAGTTGGACATGGCTTTGTAAGTCAGGCAGAGATCACCTCTGAGTAAGCGATATGCCACTGAGTACAGCTGGAGTTTTTCCAGTCGGGCTGCATAGGACATATGTTTGAGAGCAGTAATCCTCTTGGTGAGGTACTTTTGTGGTCTTTCCAGCTGTTGGAAGTGTCTTGTGAGGTACATCCCAAATGGGGCATTGTACTCTATGATGGGTCTGATGAGTGACGAGTAGAGGGGCACTATAACCTCTTTATTTTTAGATGCAAACCCTTTAGTAATTAGATGGGCTACACAGAAGGATTTCCTAACTACTTTGGCAATATGATTGTCAAAGGAGAGATTACTATCTACCTGGGTCCCCAGATCTCTTATTACTTCTTCTGTATTAAGGGGGCTGCCACCTATGTGGTAATTCATGGGTGTTTTGTTTTTCCCAAATGGGATGACTATGCATTCTTTGGCATTTAGCTTGAGACCATGACTTTGACACCAGGTGTCCATCTCAGTAAGGCCCTTTTGAAAAATGTCCGTGTCAGCCGGAGAGTCAGTTATGGCTCCCAGTTTGCAGTCATCGGCGAATTTGGTTAGCCATAGTCCTCCTGTGTTTGCCTGTACTTCTGAGAAGTATATGCTGAACAGTAGAGTTCCCAGGACCAAGCCTTGTCGGTCACCACTTGTGACCGGTTTAGAGTCGGACCTGGAGCCCACTATTCTTACTGTGTGAGTTCTGTTTGTAAGCCAGTTGGCAACCCATCTCGTGACATAGGGGTTTATGTTCAGGCTGGTGAGTTTTTCTATAATTCCTGAATGGGGAATGGTGTCAAAAGCCTTGGCAAGGTCAAGGTAGGCTGTGTGAACTACCTTCCCCTCATCTATGGCCTTGGTGACTGTCTCGAAGAAGTCAACCAGGTTTAGTAGGCATGATCTGCCCTTAACAAAGTCGAACTTGGTCGGGTCAAGTGTTTGGAGGTTCCCAATGTCTTTGTTAATGAGTTCCATGATGATGCGCTCCATAGCCTTGCACACCAGGCTAGTCAGGCTTATGGGGAAATAGTTACCAGGGTCAGTTCTGGCCTCTCCTTTGTGGAGCAGAATAACCATTGTTGTGCGCCATTCTATGGGCACATAGCCTGTGAAGAGGCTGAGGTTGAACAGTGTGTTTAGGTGGGGGGTTAGTTTATTCTGTAGTTCATGCAAGACGCAGCCTGGGACACTATCTGGCCCCATTGATGCTGTGCTTTTAGCTTTTGAAAGGGCTGTTTTCAGCTGTGCATCTGTGATTTCCAGGACACTACACATTTCCAGTATTGTTGTGAGCCCTTTTGGGGGTGAGAGGGGGGTGAAGTTTGCACTGAATCTATCTGCCAGGATGTTGGCAATATCAGTGGGTTCAGTATATTTTGTGCTATTTTGCACTCGCTCAGAGCATATCTGCGAGTTGCCACTTAGATTTTTGACATAGCTAAAGAAGGCTTTGTGGTTATCTTTCGAATCCTTGGTTATTTGTCTTTTGAAGTTAGCCTTGGAGGATTTGATGAGGGACCTTAGTTTCTTACTGATACTGATCAGGGATGTCTTTCCTTCTTGGGATTTGCTTTTTTTCTGAACTAGTTTCCTCCTTCTATTGTATAGCCTGTTTATGGCAGGGGTCCAGCAGACTGGTTTCCTTCTCTTAGGGGAGTGAGTCTTGGTTTTGCTAGGGATGGCATGATCCATACATCCTTGTAGGTGCCCATAGAGTGCATTTGTAAAGGTTCCTGCATCTTGGACACTGTTATCCTTTAGCATGGAGGCTGTGAAACTTACCACCTCTGTCTTAAGTAAGGTGAAGTTTGCTATAGAAAAGTTTTTCACTGTGGTTTCCTTGGTTGGATGTGGTGGTGTGGTGTGGACATCCAGAGTGATTAGCTTATGGTCTGATCTAACCAGTGACGGGTTGACCTCTGGTGTGGAACACCTGTCACCCATGTTGGTGATGACCAGGTCCAATATGTTTTCACCTCTGGTAGGGGAGTTTACCAGCTGATCCAGGGCATTTGAGCTGATAAATTCCAGGAACCGCTGGACCTGGGAGTTTGTACTTGAGTAGTTTTCCCAGTTAATGGTAGGGTAATTGAAATTGCCCAATATCAGGGTGTTTGGTAGGACTTTCATGTTTTCCAGTGTCTCCAGAAAGGTGGAGTGGTGGTCCTGGGTCATGGAAGGTGATCTGTAGCAGGCCACAATTTGCATTGCAGATTTGCCTGATGTAAGTTGCACATGGATGATCTCGGAGGTATCATGCTGTGCCACTAACCTGGAGGTGTAGGTATCCTTGATGAATATGGATACACCCCCTCCTTTTGTGTTTCGGTCCATGCATGCACCCATTTTTGTAATGTGTGCTAGAATGCCTATGCAGATGTAGTGTACATGCATCCTAGTAATCTGTGTCAGAGAGCATACACAGATGGAATGTACACCCATTCTAGTAGTCCTTGTCAGAATGCCAACACAGATGAAGCATATACCAATTCTATTAATCTGAGCCAGAGTGCCTACATGGATGGAGTATAAACCCATCCTAGTTATCTGTGTCACACTGCCTATACAGATAGAGCATACACCCACCGTTGTACTCTGTGCCTGAATCCCTACCCAGATGGAGCCTATACCCATCCTGGCTTTCTGTGCTGCATACACAGATGCAGCATGCACCCTTCCTGGTAATCTATGTCAGAATTCCTACAGAGATGGAGAATGCACACATTCTAGTAATCTGTGTGAGATTGGAGGTGGAGCATACACAAATCATGATAATCTGTGCCAGAGTGTCTACACAGATGGAGTGTACACCCATCAAAGTAACCTGTGTCAGATTCCCTACACAGATGGAGTGTCTATCCATCCAAGTAATCTGTGCCAGAGGCACACACAGATGGAGAGTACACCCATCCTAGTAATCTGTGTCAGAGTGTCAACACAGATGTAGTGTACACTCAGCCTGGTAATCTGTGCCAGAGGGCCAACAATGATGGTGCAAATGCCCATCCTGGTAATGTGCCAGAGTGCTGACACAGTTGGAACATACACCCATTTTAGTAATCTGTGCCAGAGTGCCTATAGAGGGAGCATGCACCCAAGATTATAATCTGTGCCAGAGTATGTACACAGATGGAGCATACACCCATCCTGGTAATATGTGTCAGAGTTCCTACAGAGATGGAGCATACACACATTCTAGTAATCTGTATCAGAGTGCATTAGGAGGTGGAGCATACACAAATGATGATAATCTGTGCCAGAGTGCCAACACAGATAGAGCATCCATCCATCCTGGTAATCTAGCTGGAGTGTCTACAGAAATGGAGCATACACCCATCCTAATAATCTGTGCCAGTGTCTACACAGATGGAGCTTACACCAGTCATTGCAATCTGTGCCAGAAGGTTTACACTAATTTTCCTCAATTGCACTCAGTTGGATCCACTTTGCCAGAAGTCTGAAATACGAATGTTGAAAATGCTGAATAGAAATATGTTCAACTAACAAATCTTGCCCACTTCTCGACCCATGTTAACTCTTGTTCCTAGGTCCTGAGTGGTAGGGATTTTCAAATTCAGCATTTATTTTGGGTATACCGGAATTCAGTATGATGACATTTCATGGAAGGGAGTTGATGATATAATCAGTTGTCCGAGTGCAATTCAGGTAAATGAATGTAAACCATGCCAGAGTGCATACACATACAGGCCATGAATCCATCCTAGTAATCTGTAGCAGAGTGCCTACACACATGAAACATTACCTGGTAATCTGTGCAAGACTGCCTAACCAGATGGAGCATACACTCATCATTGTAATCTGTGCCAAAGTGTCTACACAGATGGAACCTACATCCATCCTGGTTATCTGTGCAAGAGTGCATACACAGATAGAGCAGACATCTAACCTGGTAGTCTGTGTCACAGTGCCTACACATATGAAGTATTAACCCATCCTAGTAATCTGTGCCAGTGTGCCCACATAGATGGAGCATTTCCTGGTAATCTGTGTCACAGTGCATACACACGTGGAGCATAAACCCATCCTGGTGATCTGTGCCAGAGTGCTGCTACAGATGAAGCACACCCACATTGTAGTAATCTGTGCCAGAGAGCCTATACAGATGCAGCATACACCCATCCTGATAATCTGTACCATAGTGATGACACAGAAGGAGCATTCACTTATACAGGTAAATTGTGCTAGACTGCCTACACACATGGGGCATACGCCCATCATTGTAATCCATGCCACAGTGCCTACACAGATGCAGTATATACCCACAATAGTAATCTGTGGCATAGTGCCTAGACAGATGGAGTATAAACCGATCCTATTAATGTGTGCCACAATGCCTACACAGACAGAGCATACAACCATCCTAGTACTCTGTGCTACAGTGCATACAGAGATGGAGCATACACGATCCTTGTAATCTGTACCAGAGTTGCTACAGAGATGGAGCTAGTACCCATCCTGTTAATCTGTGCTGGAGTACCTACACAGATTGAGCATACACCCATTTTATTTATTTATTTTATTTATTTATTTAAATTTGTTAACAAGTCGGGTAGCAGCAAAACCAATGCAGACCAGTAAAAGCCAAAAAGATTTAATAAGATTAAGCACTTTTCGTTTGCTCTGTCAGCAAACTTCTTCAGACAACAAAAGTAATCACATTGTGAGTATATATACATTTTGCTCTGGGTTAATTAGTTGATTAATCAATTAACTTACAGAGGCAACCAACTTCTCTAATTACAGAGCCATCCACTGACAATAGTAAAATACTTATGCAAAAATACTAAACAGCATTCACAACCAAATAGTGGTAGTAATAAATCTAAGAATAAAAGGAAATTCTAATAATACTAATAGTTATGGTAATAGTTGATATAAAAATAGTAGATATAAGAAAAACTATATATCTATATATATTATTTATATATACTAAATAACATATATCGATATGTGTCTTTTTTGTGTATAGAACATTTCTTATTTATAAGTAAAACCATACTAGAGTATATTTCAGTGTGAACATTCAATATAAATAAATCAAACATATATCAACAATTCACTTTACAGCTTCTCCTATCTAAAATATGTTTATATCTAATTCATGTTAAAACCAGTTGTATATAAAAATGAATAATAATTAATTAGAATATTCTGACATTCTATATTAATATATTTTCCTAAATTCATCTTTTTAGACTTTTAAGCTTTAACATACTGCTCAAACTACAGCTCTCATTTATACCTGGTAGATTATATGCATTAAGTCTAATCTGCCAGAAGTTCCAGCTCTTCGAGTTGCAATGGTGCAGGACCACCTCTAACATCGAGCTCTGGCTGGTCTATAACTAAAAATCTGAACTGATGTCCAGAAAATTCTGCCACACGTTTAGCTAGGGCATTGTCTTGTTTGTTCCTGCTAATGGCATATGAGTGTTCATACATACGGTCACGGAGTCTCCTCTCCGTCTTACCAATGTAAAATGCCTGGCATCCCTGGCATTTAGCCAGGCACACTACCATTCTAGTGTTGCAATTGGCCCTACACTTCAGTCTATATTGAACATTATTTATTTCAAATCTGTTGGATTCAATTACTAATTTGCAATAATTGCAATTTTGGCATTTGTACATACCAGTTATTTTTGGTTGTTTTTTCCGGCGTTGTTCATATAGTACATTCAAATTCCTACCCTTCCTAAATATAGTTTTCACCCAATTTGTTTAATATACTAGGGTTACTTGCAAAAATAACCCAATTTTTACGTAGTATCCCTATACAGTGGTAACTGAATGTATTATAGGTTGTAATGAACTTTGTTTCTGGTGAGTCAGGTGTGGCAAGGACACTCAATTCTGTTACTACAGAATTTCCCATATTTTCTGATGTGATCTCTTGCATGGTAACTATCTTTTTCATTGACAAAATAGGTTTATACATTCCTTTAGTACGTTTGTCGCTCACTTCCAAGATCAGTCCTGAAATTAGCTCCAAAGGGTAGCCTCTCTGTGTGAACATTGTTCCCAAAAGTTGACATTCCTCTTGGAAATCCTGTTCAGTAGAAACTATACGAGCTGCTCGTACTAACTGACCTTTAATTACTGAACGTTTTTGGTAAAAAGGATGGCAGCTGGTAAAGTGTAAAAATGTGTTCGAATATGTTTCCTTCCTGTGTATTTTTGCCTGGTAACATTTCAAACAAGGTTTTTTGATAAATTAATGTCTAAGTAAGCTATCCTATCAGTATCAAAGGTGGAAGTGAAACGGAAGAAATCAGTTGAGGTGTTAAAAATATTTAATACTGTTTCACTCGACTTTTGGTTACTGTTAAGCAGAATAAAGATATCATCTAGATACCGTGTGTAAAAGACTAATTTGTTTTTAATACTGTCATTTTTGAACACATACTCAGACTCCCAGTGGGCCATCACTAAGTTAGCAATGCTAGCTCCACAAGGGGAGCCCATTGCCACACCTATTTTCTGAAGAAAGAAGTTGTCGCCAAACATAAAGAAATTGTTGTATAAAACAATTTCCAAGAGCTCTTTCACAAGTGAAATTTCATCTATTGTAGCCTTATTCTTAACCATAACTCGAGTTACCCACTCTATACCAGTATCTTGAGGTATACTGGTGTAGAGATCTTTAACATCTACGGTAAGGAAGTTATAGTTAGGGTTGAAGTCCAAATCATTTAACTTCTCTAAAAATGACCAGGAATCCTTACAAATTTGTGACTCAAGTTTAACAAATTTTTGTAAAACAGAGTCAATTACCCTGGCACATGGGTAAGTGGGTGATCCACGTCCACCGACAAGAGGTCTCATAGGTGGATTACCCAAATCTTTATGTATTTTGGGAATTCCAAAAAGGTAGGGGTACCTTGGAAATTGTGTAGACATATAATTGAATATATTTTGCTCAATTCGCCCCTCTATGAACATGTCTAATATACTATCCTTTATTACCGAATATGCATGATTGGTCTCCGAGCGGGAACTAACTTCATAGGCGGGGTCATCTAACAGGTCTACCATTCTGTTGTAGTAATCCGTGTTATCAAAAATTACCAGTCCCCCTTCTTTATCAGGTTTACAGACTCTAATATCATGTAATTTAATAAACTCCAAAAATCCCTTCTCTTTCTGTAAAATAGGATCTTTAGTATGGATTTTACCTCTATGTTTAACGTTAAAGCGAATATCTAGTTCACACATTTGTTCAAACACAGAAATAAGTGGATGAAGGGGTGAGTTAAAAGTACTAGGAATTCTAAATTGGTCATCTTGAACTGTAGTTACATTAGACCCCATCATCAAGTTAAAGTTCAATTTCCTCGTGAAAGTTTTTAAATCTATAATTGTTCTCACCAAGTCACAATTTTGTTTAGGGAAATATGTGTTACCTTTGGAAAAGAAATCCACCATGTCCGAACCTATATCAGTAGAAGAAAAATTGTACACTTTAAAGGCATTTGTCCTATTGGTAATAATTATAGGTTTACTTCTCATAGGCACTAGGTCAGATGGACCTGAATGGAGACTAGAAAAAACACTTTCTACATCTTCAGAAGGTGCAAAGTCACAAGACTCATTGACCAAAGGGATCATGTGTTGCACTAAGTTGTCATGTAATTCATTAGTGCCATAAGACATTAAATTCAAGTCTTGTTACTCTCCTAACTCTCTTTCGGTTTCCTCGGATTCTTGTTGTACCATTGTTTGGGTCTCGTCCCCGTCCGGTTCCCCTCGGAAAAATTCAAGTTTTTTGAATTACGCTGATTGTTGATGTTAGCCAGTCTTTCACTTCTCCTGACTTCTGTATAACCTTGCCTTTCAATTTGGTTAACATCTTCATTTACTTGTACCATAGTATTAGGCAACTGATCAGTGTAATGAAACACAGTTGGCTGGTTATTGTAACCAGGGATAGAACTACCTTCAGAAACAGTTTTCCATACTTGGGCTATAGGAGGAAGTGGATACGCTTTACCTTCCTTATACGCTGTAGTGTCTCGTTCTAATTTTTTAGCTTTGTTAGTTTTAAGTTTCACCAGGTACTGGTCAATACTGGTAAAAATACGACTATATTCATATTTGTACTTGGTGAAATCATTGTCAAGTTTTATCTTAGCGTCTAATTCTGCCACTTGTTTGTTAAGGTCCTCCACCCATATAGAATAGTGCTTAACTATGCATTCAATCAACTCAAAACCTTGACGATCAAAAAGCACCAAAAGTTCTTGATGAAAGGCTGAATCAGGCACCAAACCAGTGGGAAATTGGTGGTGCCTTAAACCTTTAGGCACTATTCTACATTTCAAACATTCTTTGAAATAGGAAATTTCCAACTACAGTTTTTTAACCTTCACTAATAGGTTATCAAAAACTTTAAGATGTGAAACAATATCAAAAACAGGATTGTTATTACCTCCTTCTCCACCAGATTGTCGCTCCATGACAGGAGAGGTCATATTAAATGAAAATCTCTCCGCTAACCAAGTTGAGAGATCAGGAAACACTGAATAATTATTCCCTTGCTGAATGCCCAAATTTGCACTCAGTGCTGTGTTGTTGTTCCCTTGCTGAGTCCCCATGTTGGCGCTCGATGGTGTAGGAACACATTGATTAAAAGTTAGCTCTACATTCGCTTGATTGCCTAAAAGGTTTACTGAAGGATTTATTTCATGTCCATTAAGAGGCGTTGGTCTATTCGAATGGTTAATGAAATGTAAATCCTCCATTTGAGCCGGTGGCCTTGTAGAATTAACTTGGTCGGTGTTAGGGCCCGGCTCCACCCTGTTAGACGCTTCAGTGGATGCCTGCACCGTTGAACATACTCGTCGTATTCCAGCAGTAGTGAGATTGTCAGATGTTAAAGGTGGCAAGCTGTGCTGTATAGCTTGCTGTTGTTTATCCAAATAGTCAAGTCTCAAACAAATAGACTCGACCCGAGTTAAAAGAAAGTCTAGTTGGTTAACACTAGGATTTTTTACTGATGCTGGTGTTGCTCCTGCAACACTATTACAGCTCCTCAGTATTTCAGGTGTTTTTTCTGGTTCAAAGCTATTGGTAACATTGCTCGCAGACCCAGAAGCCATTACAAACTCAAAAAAAAATATAAACACAAAACTAAACTAGTAAACAAGTCGGGTAGCAGCAAAACCAATGCAGACCAGTAAAAGCCAAAATGATTTAATA
Source organism: Protopterus annectens (assembly GCF_019279795.1). Classification (NCBI taxonomy): domain Eukaryota; kingdom Metazoa; phylum Chordata; order Ceratodontiformes; family Protopteridae; genus Protopterus; species Protopterus annectens. The sequence continues at coordinate 37,272,673 of NC_056747.1, forward strand.
AGATTAAGCGCTTTTCGTTTGCTCTGTCATCAAACTTCTTCAGACAACAAAAGTAATCACATTGTGAGTATATATACATTTTGCTCTGGGTTAATTAGTTGATTAATCAATTAATTTACAGAGACAACCAACTTCTCTAATTACAGAGCCATCCACTGACAATAGTAAAATACTTATGCAAAAATACTAAACAGCATTCACAACCAAATAGTGGTAGTAATAAATCTAAGAATAAAAGGAAATTCTAATAATACTAATAGTTATGGTAATAGTTGATATAAAAAATAGTAGATATAAGAAAAACTATATATCTATATATATTATTTATATATACTAAATAACATATATCGATATGTGTCTTTTTTGTGTATAGAACATTTCTTATTTATAAGTAAAACCATACTAGAGTAGATTTCAGCAATATAAATGAATCAAACATATATCAACAATTCACTTTACAGCTTCTCCTATCTAAAATATGTTTATATCTAATTCATGTTAAAACCAGATGTATTTAAAAATGAATAATAATTAATTAGAATATTCTGACATTCTATATTAATATATTTTCCTAAATTCATCTTTTTAGACTTTTAAGCTTTAACACACTGCTCAAACTACAGCTCTCATTTATACCTGGTAGATTATATGCATTAAGTCTAATCTGCCAGAATAGTTCCAGCTCTTCGAGTTGCAATGGTGCAGGACCACCTCTAACATCGAGCTCTGGCTGGTCTATAACTAAAAATCTGAACTGATGTCCAGAAAATTCTGCCACATGCCACATTGAGTAGTTTTCCCAGTTAATGGAGGGGTAGTTAAAGTCGTCCAGTATGAGAGTGTTACGTTGGACCCTAATATTCTCCAGGGTGCTTAGGAACGTGGAGTGTGAGTCTTGGGTCATGGTTGGGGACCTATAGCATTGCTGTCTTACCAAATGTTAGCTGCACCTGAAGTATCTCTGATGCATTATCTCCAGTCTGGAGGTGTGCGCATCCTTTATGAATATGGAAACACCACCACCTTTGAAGCTTCGGTCCAAGTTCTGGGACCAAAAGGTGTGGAATGAGTTATAGCTTGGTAGTGCTAAATGCTGTTTTGTAGTCAGTCCTTGCCATACTTAGATTCTTCCTCATTTTACAGTTTCCACTATGACTTTATTCTTCACCTTTTTACAGGTCTCCACTATGTCTTTATTTAACAACAAATGATCCTTTGTTCCATATGACTTTCTTATATTGCCCTTTTGTTCTACTGCCATAATTGAGTTTTCTTCTAAATGATTATAAACTCTGTCGGCATCAATTCCAGTGTATAGTTTATACGTCGTCGGAAGGCAAGCTATCAGTCTATAATTTTTATGGTAGCTTGCAGGTTCAGTCAAGTAGGAGCATTGTTTTTCCTGTTGTTAGCCAGGCTGAAGTCTGTTCGAGGTGCACATATAAATAGTTCTTACTCATGGCTAAGTGCAAAGATATTAATACTTTTAGCCAGAAGTTAGGTATTGCATCTGAGCCTCAGTTAGAGGCCTTTCTTAACTTTGTTTCAATCTCTCTGGCCGTTACTTCATCCCATTTCATATCCTGTACATTTGAACTTCTTATTCTTTATTTACTTCTTCAATCCATTTAGCATTTTTTTATGTTCCACAGGATCTTCTTAAATGCTTCTCCAAAATGTATCTATTTCTTCTTTTTTGGTGGTCTTTCAATCCTTTTTACCTTGTTTCCCAATTCTGTATAAACCTTTTTTGGGTCATTAAGAAATTGCTTATTTTTTCCTTTTCCTTTATATTTATCTATGTATCTTCCAAGTTTTTCTGCCTGTGCTGATATTTTTAGTTTATTATTTGTGATAGTACATGATAAATACTGATCTGTTATAATACTGGGGATTGCTTTTATTACGTCTATCTTTCTGACTATTTTTGTTGATCTGTTCCCTCTTCTGTACTCTTCTAACAGTGACACTTCTTGTCGTAATTGCTTTATAGTTTTCTCTATGTGATACTTCCATGATGGCATTCGATTTCTCCCCATCCTTTCCCTTACTACCCTGTGTTCCTGTGGTAGGACTTTATCTGTTATTAATTTGGCTGCACAGTAATGTATCCTATTAACTTCTGTTATATCGCATGAAACTTTCTGCAGTCTATTTCTTTCATTGATCTTAATATGTCTATCCATCTCTTTTAATGAAGTAACTCTTCTCTTAGATCATTTTCTTCTTAACTGAGGGCACATTATTTGTTCGCCATTTCCTGAGTACATTCTAAAGAAAGTTCCAGAGCTTATTCCTCTGCCACATTCTCTTCAGTTTCCCCCTGTGTCATCCATTGCTCTGTCATATGGGAACTCACTGGCCTATCACTCCACAGCATTTAATGAGTCAGAGTTGCCACAGTTTGCTGTTCTTTTCCTTGCTGTATAGCTCTAACGGAATCTTTGTAATGGTCTACAATGGAAGACTCCAAAGTATCTTTATATGTCAACTGATTAGATGCTTCCTGCTTCCACTGGTTTTTCTTTAATTTGGGTGTCCATTGTTCTGTCCTGTTGTATTGTTATCTGAGTTAAATTTTCTACACTAAATCCTGCACTTTGCAAGTACTTCATAACTTCAGTTTCTGTTTTTTTAACTTCTCAATTAATAATCATCTTTTCTACTTTTCCTCTTTGTTTTCTTATTTTTTGTATTGAAAGATTGTTCATATCTGGATGTCTTTGCTATAAATAGCTTTGGTGCTGCTCTTTTTGCATTGATTAGTTTTGCTTTCTCCTTTGCATAAATATTGCACCGTATTAAATCTGTTTTCTTTCCCATGTCCCTATTTCTTCTTCAGATGTCTCCTGCTACTCTTGTTTCTCCTTACTTTAGGGACTAGTAAGTATGACCTGTGTTTCCTGTGAATCCTTCACTTTGCAAATATTCCATAATTCAGCTTCTATTTTTTTAACTTCTACTTGACTAATCTTCTGTTCTACATTCCCTCTTTGTGATCTTGTTTTATTGCGAAAATTTCCATATCTGGATGCCTTTGCTTATATTTCTCTTTGAAATTTTTCGGGGCTGCTTTTTTGTGCTGATTAATTTGGCTTTCTCCTTTGCATAAAATATTGCACCATATCAGATCTCTCTTTCTTTCCCATGTCCATATGTCTTTTTATACCCTTCAAACATCTCTAAATTTTGTTCTTTAAAGTTTTACACTTCCTCAGTCACTTCTTTTTCCAAACAGCACATGGCTTCTTGCTCTGTGTAATGTTTTTCACTGATATGTTTGATTAATGAATACAAATTATTATGTGAAGCTTCTGACCGTATTTCTTATGGAAGTATTTTTCTTTCCTCTAATTTCTGTCTTAATCTTTTCATATATCTTTTGTCTGGAAATTCTGGGCTTCTTGCATAATAGTAACAATACATAACGTCTTTTTATCCTCAATAGTCCACTCTATCATCTGTATGGCTCTTTTTTGGCCTATCAGTTTTTGTGATTTTTGCGGACTGCTACTTCCTTCGACAGTAGGGGGATGTCTACACAGATGAAGCATACACCCATTCTAGAAAACTTTGTCAGAGTATCAACACAGATGAAGCATACACCCATCCTATTAATCTCTGCCAGACTGCCTACACAGATAGAGCATACACCAGTCATTGAAATCTGTGCCTGAGTGCCTACACAGATGCAGCATCCATCCATCCATCCTCTTATTCTGTGCCCAAATACTTGCAAAGATATAGCATTACACCCATCCTAGCAATCTATGTCAGAGTGCCAACACAGATAGAGAGTCCACAAATCACTGCAATCTGTGCCAGAGTGCCTTCACAGAGGGGGCATACACTCATTCTTGTTATCTGAGTCAAATTGCCCACACAGATGGAGAATACAACCATCCTAATAATCTGTGCCTGAGTGACTACACAGATGGAGCAGTACCTTGAAAACTGTGTCAGACTGCCTTCACAGATGAAGAATACACCCATCCTAGTAATCTGTGCCAGATGCCTACATAGATGGAGCATACAGCCATGCTTCACATCAGCGCCAGAGTGCTTACATAGATGGAGAATGCACCCAACCTAGTAATCCGTGCCAGATGCCTACACAGATGGAGCATACACCCATGCTTCACATCAGAGCCAGAGTGCTTACATAGATGGAGAATGCACCCAACCTAGCAATCTGTGCCAGAATACCTACACAGATGAAGCATATACCAATCCTGATAATCTGTAAAAGAGTGCCTACACTAATGGAACATACATTCATCCTGGTATTCTTTGCCAGAGTCCCTACAAAGATGCAGCATACCAGATCCTGGTAATCTGTGTAGGAGTCCCTACACAGATGGACCATGCACCAATCCTGATAATCTTTGTTAGAGTGCCTACACAGATGGACCACACACTTACCCTAGTAATCTGTGTCTATATTACTGACACAGATGGAGTGTACATCCATCCTGGTAATCTGTGCAAGAGTGCTGACACAGATGGTGTGTTCACCGATCCTGGTAATCTGTGCCAGAATGCCAATGCCGACGGAGCATACTTCAATTTTGGTAATGTGTGCCAAAGTGCCTGCACAGATGGAGTGTACACCCATCCTAGTAATCTGTCTCACAATGCCTACATAGATGGAGTGTACACCCATCCTTGTGATTTATGCCAAAGTGCTGATAATTGTGGTGCAAACACATATCTAGGTAATCTGTGCCAGAGTGATTCCTCAGACAGAACATACACCCATCCTGGTACTCAGTGCCAATGTGTTTACTCAGATAGAACATACACCCATCCTGGTAATTTGTACAGGGGTGCCTACAGAGAAAGAGCATACACACATCCAAGTAATCTGTGACAGAGTGCCTACACAGATGAAGTACACACCCATTCTAGTAAACCTTGTCAGAGTGCCAACACAGATGATGCATACACCCATCTAATTATTCTATGTCAGACTGCCTACACAGATGGTGCATACGACTATCCTAATAATCTGTGCCTGAGTGCCTAGACAGATGCAACAGTACCTGGCAAACTGTTTCAGAGTGCCTTCACAGATGGAAAATATACCCATCCCAGTAATCCCTGTCAGACAGCCTACACAGACAGAGCACTCACCCATTCTAGTAATCTGTGCCAGAGTGCCTACACAGGTGGGGCATACTCCAGTTCTAGCAATCTGAGTCAGAGTGCCTACACAGATGGAACTTACACCCAGCCGAGTAATCTGTGCTACAGTGCTTACACAGATGGAGTATTCACCCATTCTAAAGATCTGTGTCAGAGTGCCTACACAGATGGAGCATACGCCCATCCTATTAATCTGTCCCAGGGTGCCTATACAGATGGAGTATACAGCCATGCTAGTAGTTTGTGGCAGAGTCCCTACACAAATGGAGTGTGTATCCATCCTGGTATTCTGTGCCTATGTAGATGGAGCATACAGTCATCCTAGTAATCTGTGTCAGAGTGCCTACAGAGATGGAGCACAACACGCATGCTGAGAATGACTACACAGCTATACAGCATACACTCATCCTGGTAATCTGTGCCACCATGTCTACACAGATGGAGCTAAAACCCATACTAGTAATCTGTGTCAGAGAGTGCCTACACAGTAAGAACATACACCCATCCTGGTAATCTGTGCCAGCGTGCCTACACAGATGGAGCTCACACTCATCCTGGTAATCTCTGTCAGACTGCCTGCACAGTTAAAGCATGCACCCACCCTGGTAAATTCTAGCACAGTGCCTATAGAGATGGAGCATACACCCATCCTAATAACCTGTGCCAGAGAGGATACACAGATGGAGCATTTCTTTGTAATCTGTGTCATAGTGCCTGCACAGATACACCCATTCGGGTAATCTGTGCCAAAGTGCCAACACAGATGGAGCTCACACTCATCCTGGTAATCTCTGTCAGACTGCCTGCACAGTTAAAGCATGCACCCACCCTGGTAAATTCTAGCACAGTGCCTATAGAGATGGAGCATACACCCATCCTAATAACCTGTGCCAGAGTGGATACACAGATGGAGCATTTCTTTGTAATCTGTGTCATAGTGCCTGCACAGATGGAGCATACACCCATCTTGGTAATCTCTGCCAGAGTGCCTACACAGATGAGGTATACACCAACACTGGAAATCTATGCCAGAGTGCCTACAGAGAGGGAGCATACACGCATCCTAGTGATCTGTTCCAGAATGCTTACACAGATGGAGCATACACCCATCATGATGATCTGTGCCAGAGTGCCTACACTGATGGACTGTACATCCATCCTGGTATTCTTTGCCAAAGTGCCTACAAAGATGCAGTGCACACCCATCTTGGTAATCTGTGTTAGAGTGTCTACAGAGATGGAGAACTTCCTGGTAATCTGTTTCAGAATGATTAGACAGGTGAATAATGCATCCATCCTGGTAATCTGTGTTAGACTGCCTAAAGAAATGGAACAAACACCCATCGAGGTAGTCTGTGCCAGGGTTCCTACACAGATGGAGCATACACCCATCCTATTAATCTATACCAGGATGACAACACAGACTGAGCATTTCCTGGTAATCTGCATTAGAGTGCCTACACATACAAACCATATACCTATCCTAGTAATCTGTGACAGAATACCTCCACAGATGGAGCATAAACCTATCATTGTAGTCCATGCCAGAGTGCCTACAATGATGGAGAATGCACTAGAGTGCCTACACAGATAGATCATATTCCATGCAGGTTATCTGTGCCAGACTACCTACACCCATCCTAGTAACCTGTGACAGAGTGCCTACATAGATTGACCACATACCCATCCTGATATTCTGTGCCAGAGTGTCTACACAGATGGACTGTGTACCAATCCTGGTTATCTTCTCAGCCCCATCTCTTACCTCCCTACAGCACCTCCCCAGGAATCTTTTGCCTCAGTATTAAGGTTAATCACTAATATTCAACTCATCTTAAATCCTAACAAAACAAAACTACTTCTATTCACCCCAAACAAAGCAAAAACATCTCCACTCTCCTTCTCTATCTCCTCCAATAATGGTACTGTCATTTCACCCTCTCTCCACATCAAGCTCCTTGGCATTGAAATAGATAACAACCTCCACTTTGACAACCATATCTCTCAAACTATAAAAAAGGTACATAAAAAATGGGTTCCCTATACAGACAAAAAACTTTCTATCTGATCAGGCTCAGGTCACCCTAGCTCAAACCCACCTTCTTTCCGCACTAATGTATGCAGCCCCAATTCTCACTTATGTTAGGAAAAATGAACTAGACAAACTTGAGTCCTGTTATAATAAAATTGCCATGTTTGTTAATAATTCCCCATTCAGAACCCATCACTGCATACCTCTTAGGCAACTTCAGTGGCTTGAGCTCCCACAGCTACTAGTCTATCACCAACTTGTCATATCATACACCAACTTAAAACAACCTGACAAAACTCCTGCACTAAGGCAATTACTGACTACACACCAAATCGTCCTCTCTGCTGGCAAATCATTCCTCTCTATTACCTCAGCTAACAACACAGAAGGTAAAGCTCTATTTCCACACATTATAGCAAAAACTTGGAATAATCTCCCTACATCCGTGACTTCTGCATCAAATACCACACAATTCAAAAACTCCCTTCAGGCCCATCTTATAAGTTCTTGGCTCTCTCTGTCCATGTGTCACATAGTCCTAAAACTATTACCTCTACACTTTCTCTTTTTCTCTCATAGTACATGACCCAGTAAGCATGCGTCTTACAAATGGTACCCCTTGACAAACATGAACTTGTAATCTCTGTCTGTTTCTTTCTACAAACAGAATGTACATATGTAAATATTACTGATTTAAATTGTCTGCACTGTTTTCTTTTCTCACTAGATACTACTAGTATAACAAATGTTTTTTTTACACGATGTATAATATCATTATCGTTGTTATTTGTTGTTTTGAGTTAAGTGGAGCTTTTCTCCCCGGGCCGCTGCTGAAAATGGACCTCCTCCAGTCAGACCATCCTGGTTAACAAATGTAAAATAAAATAAATAAATAAATAAATAAAATCTCTGCCAGAGTGCCTAGACAGATGGAGTCTGCAACAATCCTGGTAATCTGTGTCAGAATGCCTGCACAGATGGAGCATACATCCGTCCTGCAAGTCCTCGCTAGGATGCCAAAACAGATGGAGCATTTCCTTGTAATCTATGTCAGAGTGCCGACACAGATGGAGTATATACCCATCAATGTACATTGTGCCAGAACTTCTAGAGAGATGGAGCATAAACTCATCATTTAATCTCTGTCAGAGTGCCTACAGAGATGGAGAATATACCCATCTATGTAATCTGTGCCAGAGTGCCTCTGCAGATGGAGCTAACCCCATCCAAAATTGACTGTGCCAGAGTGCCTACACTCATCCTGGTAATCTGTGTCAGTGTTTTTGCAGATGGAGCATACGCCCATCCTAGTAATTTGTACTAGAATGTCTCCTGAGATGGAGCATTCACCATTGTTGTAATCTGGGTTATCATACCTAGAAAGATGGAGGATACACCCATCCTGGTGATATTTCCCAGAGTGTCTACACAGATGAAACATACACCCATCCTGGAAATCTGTGCAAGAGTGTCTGCACAAATAGAACATACATCCATACTAGTAATCTATGCCAGAGAGCCTAAACATATTGAGTATACACCCATCCTACTAATCTGTGGCAGATTGCTTACACAGATGGACCATACACCCATCCTAGTAATCTGTGCCAGAGTGCGTACACAGATAGAGCAAACACCCATGCTAGTTACTCTGTCCGAGTGCCTACATAGATGGAGCAAACACCCATGCTAGTATCTCAGAGTGCCTACACAGATGCAGAATACAGAATCGTCCAAATAATCTCTGTCAGAATGCCTATACAGATGGAGCTTACACCATACTAATAATGAGTGCCAGGATTTCTACACAGATGGAGCACTTCCTTGTAATCTATGTCAGAGTGCCTAGGCAAGATGCAACATAAACCCATCATTGTAATCTGTGCCAGAGTGCCTAAAGAGATGGAGCATACACCAGTGCCTGCAACCTGTGCCAGATATCCTACACACATAGAACATGCACCTATCCTAGTAATCTGTGTCAGATTGCCTACGGAGATTGAGCATTCACCCATTCTTGTAATTTGTGTCAGTGTGCCTACAAAGATGGAGGATACACCCATCCTGATAATGTTTGCCAGAGTGCCTACACAAATTGAGCATACACCAGGCTGGAAATCTGTGCCAGAGTGTCTAAACAGATGGAGCACACACCCATCCTAGTAATATGTGTCAGAGTGCCTATACAGATGGACCATAAACCCATCCTAGTAATCTGTGTCAGAATGCCTACACAAATGGAGCATACAACCATCCTAGCAATGTGCAGCAGAATGCTTACGCAGATGGAGCCTACACCCATACTAGTTATCTTTGCCTGAGTGCTTAGCAGATAAAGCATACTCCCATACCACTAATCTGTGCCAGAGTTCCTACACAGGTGGAGCATACACCCATGCTGTTAATCTGTGACAGAGTGCCTACACAGATCGAACACACACTTATCCTGGTAGTCTGTTCCAGAATGCCTACACAGATGGAGCATACACCCATCAAAGTAATCTGTGCTAGAGTATCTACAGAGATGGAGCATACAGTCATCATAGCAATCTGTGCCAAAGTGCTTAGAAAGAGGGAACATACCCCAATCCTAATGATCTGTACCCTAGTGCCTACATAGAAGGAGCAAACAGCCATGCTAGTAATCTGTGTCAAGTGCCTACACAGATAGAGCAAACACCCATGCTATTATCTCTGTCTGAATGCCAGCAGAGATGGAGCATACACAATCATCCTAGTAATCTGTGTCAGAGTGCCTATACAGAAGGATTCTTCACCAGTCCTGGTAGTTTGTGTCAGAGTGCTTACACAGATGGAGCATACACCAGTCCCAGTAACTGGTGCCAGATATCCTACACAGTGGGAGCATATAACCATCCTAGTAATCTGTACCAGGATGCTAACACAAATGGAGCATTTCCTGGTAATCTATGTCAGAGTGCCTACACACAGAGAACATGCAATCATTCTTGTAATCTGTGTCAGCATGCCAACAAAGATGGAGGATTCACCATCCTGATAATGTTTGCCAGAGTGCCAACAGAGATGGACCATACACCATGCTGGAAAACTGTGCTAGAGTGCCTACACAGATGGAGAATATACCCATGCTAGCAATATGCAACAGAGTGTTTACACAGATGGAGCATACACCCATCCTAGTTATCTTTGCCTGAGTGCTTACGGAGATGGAGCATACACCCATCCTAGTTATCTTTGCCTGAGTGCTTACGGAGATGGAGCATACACCCATCCTAGTTATCTTTGCCTGAGTGCTTACGGAGATGGAGCATACACCCATCCTAGTTATCTTTGCCTGAGTGCTTACAGAGATGGAGCATACACCCATACCACTAATCTGTGCCACAGTGCCTACACAGATGGAGCATTTCCTGGTAAACTGTGTCAGGCTGTCTACACAGATGAAGTATAAACCCATCCTAGTAATCTGTGTCAGAATGCATACAGAAATGGAGAATTTACTGGTAATCTGTGTCAGAGTGCCTACACAGATGGAGGATACAACCATCCTGGTAATCTCTGCAAGAGTACCTAGACAGGTGAAGAATACACCCATCCTGATAATCTGTGTTAAAGTGCCTAGACAGATAGAGAATACATCCATCCTAGTAAGATGTGTCAAAGTGCCTACAGAAATGGAGCATTCACCCATTCTTGTAATTTGTGTCAGTGTGCCTACAAAGATGGATCATACACCATTCTGGAAATCTGTGCCAGAGTGCCTACAGAGATGGAGCATACACCCTTCCTGGTAATCACTGCCAGAGTGCCTATGTTGATGGAACATGCACCCATCCTGGTAATCTGTGCCTGAGTACCTGCACAGATGTAGTGTAGACTAATCCAGGTAATCTGTGTCAGAGTGCCTACACAGATGGAGTATACACCCATCCTAGTAAACTGTGTTGGAGTATCTACACAAATGAAAGATACAGCCATCCTAGTAATCTGTATCAGAGTTCCTACCTAGAAGGAGCATGCAAACATCCTTGTAATCCTTGTCAGAGTGCAGACACAGATTAAGCATACACCATTTTATTAATCTGTGTCAGAGTGCCAACGCAGATGGAACATACAGCAATTGCTGCAAACTGTGCCCCAGTGCTTACACAAATGGACCCAACACCCATTCTAGTAATCTATGCAGAGTGCCTTCAGAGATGGAGCATGTCCTGGTAATCTGTGTCAGAGTGTCTACAGCCATATTGGTAATCTGTGTCAGACTGCCTACACAGACAGAGTAAATAACCATCCTTATTATCTGTGTCAGATTGAGTACACAGATGAAGAATACACTCATCCTAGTAATCTGTTTCAGAATGCATACAGAAATGGAGATTTTCCTGGTAATCTATGTCTGAGTGCCTACACAGATGGAGCTCACACTCATCCTAGTAATCTGTGCCAGGATGCCAACACAGATTCAGCATTTCCTGGTGAACTGTGTTAGAGTTTCTACAGAGATGGAGTATTCACCTTTCTTGTAATCTGTGTCAGCTTGCCTACAAAGATGGAAGATTCACCCATCCCAGTAATGTTTGCCAGCGTGCCTACACAGACAGAATATACACAATCCTGGAAATCTGTGCCAGAGTGCCTATACAGATGGAACATGTATCCATCCTAGTAATATGTGTCAGAGTGCCTACACAGATGGAAGAAATACCTATCCTAGTAACCTGTTACAGAGTACCTACACAGATGGAGCATACACCCATTTTAGCAATCTGTGACAGAATACCTACAGAGATGGAGCATAAACCTATCACTGTAATTCATGCCGAAGTGTCTACAATGATGGAGCCTATCCCATCCAGGTTATCTGTTCTAGAGTCCTTATGCAGATGCAACATGCACCCATCCTAGTAATCTGTGCCAGAGTGCCTACAGAGATGGAGAATATGCCCATACTGTTAACCTGTGACAGAGTGCGTAGACAGATTGTGTGCACACCCATCTTGGTATTCTGTCCAGAGTGCCTACACAGATGGACCATCCACCAATCCTGGTTATCTCTGCCAGAGTGCCTACGCAAATAAAATCTGCAGCAATCCTGGTAATCTGTGTCAGAATGTCTACACAGATGGAGCATACATCCTTCCTAGTAATCCTTGCTAGGATGCCAACACAGATGGAGCAATTCTTGGTAATCTATGTCAGAGTGCCTATGCAGATGGAGCAGACACCCATCCAGGTAGTCTGTGTCAGAGTGCCTTTACAGATGGAGCATACACACATTGTTGTAATCTGTGTTCTTGATCCTACAAAGATGGAGGATACACCCATCCTGGTAATATTTCCAGAGTGTCTACACAGATGGAGCATGCACCCATTATGCAAATCTGTGCAAGAGTGCATGCACAAATAGAGCATACATCCATACTAGTAAACTGTGCCAGAGTGTTACACAGATTGAGCAAACACATATCCTACTAATCTGTGGCAGAGTCCCTACACAGATGGACCATACACCAATCCTATTTATCTATGCAAGAGTGCCTAAACATATGGAGCAAATACCCTTCCTGGTTATCTAGGACAGAGTGTCTACACAGATGGAGTATACACCCATCCTAGTAATCTGTGCCAGAGCGCTGAGACAGCGGGAACATAATCCATCCTAGTAATCTGTGCCAGAGCGCTGAGACAGCGGGAACATACACCCATCCTAGTAATCTGTGCCAGAGCGCTGAGACAGCGGGAACATACACCCATCCTAGTAATCTGTGCCAGAGTGCTGAGACAGCGGGAACATACACCCATCCTAGTAATCTGTGCCAGAGCGCTGAGACAGCGGGAACATACACCCATCCTAGTAATCTGTGCCAGAGCGCTGAGACAGCGGGAACATACATCCATCCTAGTAATCTGTGCCAGAGTGCCTACACAAATGGATAATACACCCACCGTAGTAACCTGTGCCTGTGTACATACAAAGATGGAGCATAGACCCATCCTAGTAATGTGTGCCAAAGTGCCCACACAGGTGGACCATACACCCATCCTAGTAATCTGTTCCAAAGTACCTACACAAATGCAACATACACTCATCCTAGTAATATGTGCCAGAATGTCTACACAGATGGAACATGCACCCATCCTAATTATTTTGTCTGAGTGCTTACACAGATGGAGCATACACGCAAATTAGTAATCTGTGCCAGAGTGCCTACAGAGATGGAGCATCCACCATGCTGTTAATCTGTGACAGAATGCCTACACAGATTGAACACACATCCATCCTGGTATTCTGGACAAGAGTGCCTACACAGATGGAGGCTTCACTCATCCAAGTAATCTATATGAGATTGCCTGCACCGATACAACATACACACATCACTGTAAATTGTGCCAGAATTCCTAGAAAGCTGGAGGATAAACCCATCATTGCAATATGTGTTTGAGTGCCTACAGAGATGGAGAATACACACACTGATGTAATCTATGCTAGAGGGAATACACAGATGGAGCCTAACTTATCTAGATTATCTTTGTAGAGTGCCTACACAGATGCAGCCTACACCTATCCTGGTAGTCTGTGTCCAAGTAGCTACACATACGGAGCATACACCCATTTTATTAATCTGTGTCAGAGTTCCTACAGAGAAGGAGCATTCACCCATTCTTGTAATCTGTGTCAGTTTGCCTACAAAGATGGAGCATACACCCATCCTGGAAATGTTTGCTAGAGTGCCTACACAGATGGAGCATACACCCACCCCAGTAATCTGTGCCAGAGTATCTACACAGATGGAGCAAACACCCATGCTAGTTTTCTGTGAAAGAGAGCATACAGCTATCCTGGTAATCTGTGCCAGAGTGCCTACATAGATGGAGCCTACACCCATCTTGGTTTTCTGTGAAAGGGAGCATACAGCTATCCTGGTAATCCGAGTGAGACTGCCTACACAGATGTAGCATACTTGTCTCCTGGTAATCTGTTTCAAGGTGCCTACACAGATGAAGCATATACCCATTCTGCTAATCTATGCCAGAGTGCTTAAACAGATGGAGCATACACCCATCCTAGTAACTTATACCGAAGTGCCTACAGAGAAAAGCAACATCCAGGCTAGTAATCTTTGCAGAATGCCTACACAGATGGATCATACAGCCATCCTAGTGATCTGTGTCAGACTGTCTACACAGATGCAGCATACACCCATCACTGTAATCTGTTACAAAACCTCTACTGAGATGGTGCATAACACCATCATTGTAATCTGTGCCAGTGGGCCTACAGAGATGTAGAATACACCTATCAATGAAATCTATGCCAGAATACCTACACATATAAAGCCTTCCCCATCCAGGTTATCTGTGCCAGACTACTTGAACGGATGAAGCAGATACCCACCCTGGTAATCTCTGCCAGATATCCTACACAGATGGATCATACACCCATCCTGGTAGTCTCTGTCAGACTGCTTACACAAATGGAACATACACCCATCTTTATAATCACTGTCAGAGTGCATACACAGGTGGAGGATACATCCATTCTGATAATTTCTGTCATAGTGCCTACACAGATTGAGAATACACCTATCCTGGTAATCCATATCACAGTGCCCAGACAGTTGGAGCATACATCCATCCTGGTAGTCTTTGTCATATTGCCTACACAGATGGATCATTCACCCAGCCAAGTAATTTGTGTTGCGATGCCTACACAAATGGAGCATACGAACATCATAGTAATCTTTATCAGAGTGCCTACACAGACAGAACATACACATATCCCAGTAATCTGTGCCAATGTGCCTACAAGATGATGCATGCACCCATATTTGTAATCTGTGCCAGAGTTCCTGCAGAGATAGAGTATATGCCCATTCTGGTAATCACTGCTGGAATGCCTACTTAAATGCAACATTCACCAGTCCTGGTAATCTGTGCCAGAGTGCCTACACATATAGAGCATACACCCATCCTAGAGATCTGCCCCAGACTGCCTACACAGACTGTGGCATACACATATCACTGTAATCTGTGCATAATGAATACAAAGATGGAGCATACACTGATTATAGTAATCTGTGTCATTGTGCCTACACAGATGTAGCTTACACCAATCATTGTAATCTGTGTCAGAATGCCTACACAGCTGGAGTACACCCATCATTATAAACTGCACCAGAGTGTCTACACAGATGAAGCATGCACCAGTGGTAGTAATCTGTGTTAAAGTGTCTACCCAGATGGTGCAGACACCAAGTGTAATCTCTTCCAGAGTGCTTGCACAAATGGGGCATACACACATCATTGTTAAGTGTGACAGAGTGCCTACACAGAGTGAGTATACCCTCATCCTGGTTATCTGTGCTAAAGTGGCTATACAGATGGAAAATATGCCCATTCTGGTTATCTGTTCCAAACAGCACCATAGATAGAGCAAACAACCATCCTTGTTATCTGTGCCAGAGTTCCTACATGAATAAGAGCATACAGCTATACTGGTAATCTCTGTCAGAGTGCCTACAAAGATGGAGTATACATCCATCCCACTAATCTCTGTCAGAGTGCATAAACAGATGGAGCATCCATCAATTCTAATAATCTGTGTCTGAGTGCCTATACAGATGGAGCATACAACCATCCTAGTAATCTGTGTTTGAGTGCCGACACAATTGAAGCATGCACCGATTCTAGCAATATGCCTCATAGTGCCTACACAGATGGAGCATATACCATCCTAGTAATCTGTGTCAGAGTGTTTACACAATGATGGATGCACACATCCTAGCAATATGTGATGGAGTGCATACAGAGAGGGAGCGTACACCCCCTCCTAATAATCTGTGTCAGAGTGCCTAGACACATGGTACACACTGCTGTCCTGGTTATCTGTGCCAGTGCTACACAGATGGAGCACACACTCATCCTGGTAATCTGTGGCAGAGTGCCTATACAGCTAGAGCATGCACCAATCCTGATAATCTGTGCCAGAGTTCCTACACTGGTGGAGCGTACACTTAACCTGGTAATCTCAGTCAGAGTCCCAACAAAGATGGAACATACACCCATTAATATAATCTGTTTCAGAGTGCCAACACAGGTGAAGCATATACCCATCCTTGTAATCTGCATCAGAGTGCCTACATCCATAGAGCATACATCCATCCTGGTAATCTGTGCCAGAGTTCCCAGACATATGGAATATACACTGTGAAGACTGGTAGATAAGGGTGAAGGCTGTCAGCCTAGTCAAACAGAATTTGATAAATAATTCTGGCATTTGTAAATATAAATATAAAATACAGGCTTGTTTCTTAAATGAAAGAAAACACTGTAAAATGTGAATGTCAAGATTGTAGCAACATTACCATCTGCTGTAAGGAAAACTAAGCCAAGCATTTCAAATGTTCTTTGAAATTAAAATTATGTTTTGTATGTCCTTTGAAGTTAAAATTTGGATTCAATGAGTCTGGAGTAAGCATCCTGCCTATTGTTGTAAGGCTAAAGTTAATAACCAGAATTTACATGTGGAATGCCCTTTATTGCTCTAAGTGTAAAAGAATGTAAATGCAGTTTTGGTGTGGCCTGGGAACCAGGAAGGTAATCAAATGATGCAATGTTTTATCAGAACTGCAGTTTCAATTTAAACAGTGAGAACCAGATATTATTAAGCATTTTGATCTTGGACATCTAACCTACAGCACTGCCTATTGTCTTAAGCAAGTTATCTTAGAAGTATGTTTTCTTGTAGAAACAGCTAGGACTATAAAGATTAGACTAAGTGTTTTTCTGTTATGTCAGAACTGTGCTACTGATTTATTTTAAGTTTCTGTGTGATCTCTGAACTCTTGAATAGCACTGTAGTGTAGTAGTATTGTCTTGTGTTTTTAGTATTTATTATTAAATATTTTAAAAACCTTTTACCTGTGGCTGGTTTGTGTAGTGATAAGTTAAGCTCTAGAGTACATTGCATATTTATGGAGTTTATTGTACAAGGCCACTCTAATAAGCCTTGACTGATTAGTCATGCTACCAGTTGGATAATAATATTGCACAGTCCAATACTGGACACTCTTTTAAGGGCGTTTGGGTAGCTAATAATTATTAGCTGGTGGTGGCAGTAATTACTACCGTATCGTCTGGGAAAAGGGGCACAGCTGGAGAATCTGTGTCAGTCTTTCCCAGGAGTGTCTGTGAAGTTGTATAAATACTTATCTCAAACTGTTTGTGTGTGTGTGTTAGCTACTTGGGCAGGGACATGAAGCACTGGTTGGACAGAGGGGGTACTGGAGGTTAGCTTGCCAGTTAGGCTGAGATCTGGACCCTATAGCTGTGCCAGTGGGGTGTCTTACTGGGGACCTGGGGAGCAAGGGAGCAACCAGCTCCAGACTGTCTGTGATCTCTGTGTGCACTTAAGGGAAATTGTACTTTACTGTGTGTATTTGTTATCCTTTCCTCATATATGAGATGCCCTCTCTGGTGTTAGTG
Source organism: Protopterus annectens (assembly GCF_019279795.1). NCBI lineage: Eukaryota > Metazoa > Chordata > Ceratodontiformes > Protopteridae > Protopterus > Protopterus annectens. The sequence continues at coordinate 37,290,317 of NC_056747.1, forward strand.
GTGAGGACTGAGGCTCCTTGATGGATGGGCCAGGGTGCGGGCATCACATGGGGTTTGCAGTGGTTGGATCCACTTCACATTTGTATTGGCGGTGGATATCCACATCACATATTAATTATTTGGCAAATACTAATTGGCTTGTAGTGGTGTGGGTAGAGTGAATCCTGTAGCTTATGTACAGTGAGCTTCAAAGGTGTTTTGTACTCTAAATCAACCACACAGTGAATACTCAGAGTTCAGATCACATTGGTTTTATTTCTTTTGTTAGCTTGGTCAGGGTGAGCAGGCAGCATGTCGGCAGAGGAGTATGGAAAGCTGACAAGGTGCCAGCTGGTGGAGATGTGCCAGGCTAGGGGACTGGTGCATGGAAACCTGACTAAGGTAGACCTGATTGCAGCCTTGGTTACAGCTGCATCAGAAAACAGCATCCAGGAGGACAAGCAGACTGGCAGTGGAGATGCAATATCCTCAGAGAATTGACAGCTCAACCTTTCTACGAAGGACAATCAGACTGGCAGTGGAGATACAATATCCTCGGAGAATGGACAGCTCAACCTTTCTGCAGTGGACTTAAAAAATCCAGGTGGACCTAAAGAGACTTGAGTTAGAGGCCAGGCATTTGGAGATAGAAGTCAAAGAAAAGGAGCATCAGAGGAGGCATGAGAGGGAAATGCTGACTCTTCACCAGAGTCATGGAGGTAATGGGGAAGGGAGTAACTGGACCCCAGAAGCACAACAGGTCAGTAAATTTCTTCTGCAATTTAAAGAGGGCGATAATTTTGATAGTTTCATTCTTATATTTGAGAGGGTATGCAAACAGTATAGTGTTGACCAAAGGCTCTGGGTATGGTTTCTGACCCCCTTACTCCATGGAAAAGCTGTAAATATATTGGCTGAAATGTCTGACACTGCATGTTTTGATTATACTGCTGTAAAAAATGTCTTTTAATATGTTTTAAGCTAACACCTGAAATGTATAGGAAAATGTTTCGTGAGCATAGATGCAAGGCAGCTGAAAGTGTGTGTGAATACGTTGTTGAACTGAACACTTATTTTCATAGCTGTGTGAGTGGATGTCAGGTCACCACTTTTGAAGGGCTGGCAGACCTTTTGGTGAGGGAACAAGCCCTTAGCACTTTGCCTGAGGACATGAGGATCTGGGTAGCTGATGGACAATGTGCTACTTCAGATGAGTTGGGGAAGAAGGGAGACCTATACTTGGCCAGCAGGGCAGTCCTGCACAAGAAGGGGACCCCCAGTACTGCTCATGGGTCTAAAGGAATCCATGCTGGGCAGCACAGTCTGCCATAACAGAATCTGCCAGTAGCAGGGGAAGCCACTAGTCCAGGTACACATCCAGGACCTAGGGTGAAATGTTTTGAATGCAACCAGTGGAGCCATGTGGCATACAGATGTCCATGGAGGCAAGGTGGGAACCAAAGGTGAGGGAGCCAGTAAGTGAGAGAGACAAAATGCCAATAGTAGGTTGTCTTGGGACAACAGGGGTATGGAACTACCATCCTGCAGATGTCCTGAGACGGAGGGATTTGGAAGAGGCAGTACCATGTACTTATGCAGTTACACGCAGTGAGGCTAGGAGACAAGCATGTGCATCTGGTAGCCCGGGGGAGACCCAGACAGACTGCATACTTGCAGCCAGGACTGGTGAGGTGGTTACTTCAGGAAGAGAGCTACTTTGTAGCAGTGAGACTGAATGTGAGCCACAGCTGCTTGTGGGTACTGATGTTCCCTTGGACAGGGTAACTGCAAAGGTAGAGATGAGTAGTAGTACCCAGGCTGACAGTGAGGCACCACTGTCAGAGGATGCCAGACTTCCTGTGGAAGGGGAGCTGGGAATGGTTACAAGGAGAGAGTTGAGACAGGCTCAGCTCTGGCCCTACATTGCAAGGCCTGAGGTAGGTAGCTAGGGAGACACGTGAGTTTCAAGGAAAGGGGGATCTATATATTGGAACAAAGGGTTACTGCACAGAGAGTGGACCCCTGAGGGAGGGCTAGAAGGTGAGAGAGTACAGCAGTTGGTAGTGCCTAGAGCCTACCTTCTGGTCCTTCTAGCCATTGCCCATGATATTCCCTTTGCAGGTCATATGGGCATAAAACATACAAAGAGACATATTATGCAGAACTTCTATTGGCCTGGAATTTCCAGAGATGTAACAGGGTACTGCAGGGCCTGTGAGCAGTGCCAAAAGTTAGGCAAGGTAGGAGACAAGGTGAGAGCTCCTTTGATGACTTTGCCTGTGATTGAGGAGCCATTTCAGAGGGTAGCTATGGATATTGTGGTCCTCTGAGTACCCCAATTTCTGCAGGGAAAAAGTATATCCTAGTGGTAGTGGATTATGCTGCATGATACCTTGAGCCAGTGGCTTTGTCCTCCATTGAGGCAGAGAAGGTGTCAAATGCTTTGTTAGAGATTTTCAGCAGGGAGGGTTTCCCAAAAGAAATACTGTCTGACAGAGGTGCCGATTTCATGTCAGACCTGCTGGCTTGTCTGTGGAAGTCCTGTGGGGTGAAGCACATGAAGACCACCCCCTACCATCCCCAGAATAATGGTCTTGTTGAGAGGTTAAACTCTGCAATCAAGTCCATCCTACGGGCATTTGCAGATCAGTTTAAGAGGGAGTGGGACAAATATTTGCCCCATCTGTTATTTGCTTACAGAGAGGTTCCTCAGGAATCCACAGGTTTTTCACCCTTTGAGTTGCTGTATGGCCATAGGGTGAGGGGACCTATAGATTTATTTAGACATGAGTGGGAAGGTGAGTGTGAGTCTCACAAGGACTCTGTTGTGGCATACATCCTAAAGCTCAGGACAAGGCTCAGGGAACTCATGGGCTTGGCCCAGGAGAACCTGGCAGAAGCCCAAGAACAGAAAAAGGTGTGGTATGACAGGAATGCTCAAGCTAGCGAGTATGCTTTGGGGCAGCAGGTAATGGCTCTCATTCCTGTCAGACACAACAAGCTGCAAGCAGCTTGGGAGGGTCCCTACAAGGTGGTAAGAAAGGCAAGTGATGTTAACTACATGGTGGAACTGCTAGGCAGATGGCAAGGGCACAAATTGTACCATATTAACATGATGAAACCTTACTATGATAGGGAGACCCTTGTGCTGAGCATTTACAGTGGATTACAGGAGGATCTTGAGGGAGATCTGGTGACTGATCTCCTTAGTGAGGCTTGGGTAGCAATGTCCCAGCAGCTATCTTTTACCCAGGTTCGAGAAATCTGAGCAGTGTTGCAGGAATTTGGGGACATGTTCACTGCTAAACCAGGCTGCACCCACCTGGTGCAGCACCGGGTAGATACAGGACCCCAAGTGCCTATTAGGCGGCCCCTTGTAGGGTGCCTGAGGGAGTCAGACAGACTCTGAGGGAGGAGGTACAGGAGATTTTGGAACTAGAGGAGATTCAAGACTCCAACAGTCCCTGGGCTTCCCCAGTGGTGCTAGTGCCAAAGAAGGATGGCAGCACCAGGTTCTGTGTGGACTACAGGAAATTAAATAGTCACACAGAGTCGGATGCTTACCCCATGCTTAGGACAGATGAAGCCCTAGAGCAGCTGGATGGAGCTAAGTGTCTTACAACCATTGATCTTACCAAGGGCTACTGGCAGGTGCCCTTGACTCCAAGTGCTAGGGAGAAGTCAGCTTTTGTGACTCCTTTTGGCTTGTATGAGTTCACAAAGATGCCCTTTGGGATGAAGGATGCCCCAGCAACTTTCCAGAGGCTGGTGGATAATATCCTAGCAGGTGCAGGAGGGATTGTCCTTGCTTACCTAGATAATATTGCTATCTACAGCCATTCCTGGCCCGAGCACCTTCAGCATGTCAGGAAGGTGCTGGGCAGACTACAGAGGGCAGGGTTGACCATTAAGCCGAGCAAATGTCAGGTGGTTATGGTAGAGGTCTCCTGCCTAGGACATAGAGCAGGGAGTGGTAAGATAAGGCCAGAACCTGCCAACGTGGAATCCATTCAGGCATGGCCTGCATGTGTTAATAAAAAGCAGACAGCAGGGTGCTACAGTTTGTCCCCAGCTATAGTACCATAGCTACTCCCCTCACAGACCTGACAAGAAAGAACAGGCCATATAAGGTAGTGTGGACCCCAGCATGTGAGCAGGTATTCCAGAAGCTTAAAGAAGCTTTGGGAGGAGCTCCTGTGTTAGCCAGTCCAGATTACAGCAAATAATTTGTTGTGCAGGTGGATGCTTTAAACCATAGGGTGGGGGCTGTACTTAGCCAGATTTCTTCAGGGGGGAAAGTGCACCCAGTGGTTTATCTCAGTCATAGGCTCCAACCCAGGGAGGAATGCTATGCAGCTGTAGAAAAGGAATGTCTGGCCATAGTGTGGGCATTGCAGAAATTTCAGCCTTATCTGTATGGAAGAAAATTCACTGTTCTGACAGATCACAACCCTCTAACATTGTTAAACAGAGCCAGTCAGCAAAATGCCAAGTTGCTAAGATGGAGCCAGGGTTTGCAAGCATATGATATGTCAGTGCAGCACCACAGTGGGATTAGCAATGCCAATGCAGATGGGCTCTCAAGACAGGGAATGGGATGAGATGCACTCAGATAGCCCTAACCCTCTCAAGCGGCGTTTATCAAGGGTCCCCTGAAAAACTAGCTTGAGTTCTCCAGGGGGAGAGATGTGAAGACTGGTAGAGAAAGGTGAAGGCTGCCAGCATAGTCAAATAGAATTTGATGCATAATTGTGGCATTTGTAAATATAAATATAAAATACAGGCTTGTTTCTTAAATGAAAGAAAACACTGTAAAATGTGAATGTCAAGATTGTAGCAACATTGCCATCTGCTGTAAGGAAAGCTAAGCCAAGCATTTCAAATGTTTTTTGAAATTAAAATTATGTTTTGTATATCCTTTGACATTAGAATTTGGAGTCGATGAGTCTGGAGTAAGCATCCTGCCTATTGTTTTAAGGCTAAAGTTAATGACCAGAATGTACATATGGAATGTCCTTTCTTGCTCTAAGTGTAAAAGAATGTAAATGCAGTTTGGTGTGGCCTGGGAACCAGGAAAGTGTAAACAAATGATGTAATGTTTTATCAGAACTGCAGTTTCAATTTAAACAGTGAGAACCAGAGATTATTAAGCATTTTGATCTTGGACATCTAACCTACAACACTGCCTGTTGTCTTAACTAAGTTATCTTAGAAGTATGTTTTCTTGTAGAAATAGCTAGGACTATAAAGATTAGACAGTGTTTTTCTGTTATGTCAGAACTGTACTACTGATTTATTTTAAGTTTCTGTGTGATCTCTGAACTCTTGAATAGCACTGTGGTGTAGTAGTCTTGTCTTGTGTTTTTAGTATTTATTATTAAATATTTTAAAAAACTTTTACCTGTGGCTGATTTGCATAGTGATACGTTAAGCTCTAGAGTACATTGCATATTTATAAGGTTTATTGTAAAAGGCCACTCTGATAAGCCTTGACTGATTAGTCATACTACCAATTGGATAATATTATTGCACAGATTGCACAGTAATAATTGGACACCCTTTTAAGGGACTTTGGGTAGCTGATAATTATTAGCTGGTGGTGGCAGTAATTACTACCGTATAGTCTGGGAAAAGGAGCACAGCTGGAGAATCTGTGTCAGCCTTTCCCAGGAGTGTCTGAGAAGTTGTATAAATACTTATCTCAAAGTGTGTGTGTGTTAGCTACTTGGGGAGGGACATGAAGCACTGGTTGGACAGATAGGGTGCTGAAGGTTAACTTGCCAGAAAGGCTGAGATCTGGACCCTATAGCTGTGCAAGTGGGGAGTCTTATTTGGGACCTGGGGAGCAAGGGAGCAACCAACCCCAGATGAAAGTGATCTCTGTGTGCACATAAGGGAAATTGTACTTTACTTTGTGTATTTTTTATCCTTTCCTCATATATGAGATGCCCTCTCCGGTGTTAGTGGTGCGGATTGAGGCTCCTTAATTGCTGGGCTAGGGTGCGGGCATCACATACACCTGTTCTGGTAATCTGTGCCAAAGTCCCTAGAAAGGTGGAGGATACACACTTCCTAGAAATCTTTGTCCGAGTGCCTACCCAGGTGCAGAGCTTCCATCCTAGTAATCTGTGTTAGAGGGCCTAAACAGATGTATGAAAGACCCATCCCAGTATCTGTGTCAGAGTACCTACACAGATGGAACACACACTCATCTTCGTAATATGCGCCAGAATGCTTACACAGATGGAGCATACACCCATCCTAGTGATCTGTGTCAGACTGTCTACACCAATCCTAGTAATGTGTGTCAGGGTGCCCAAACAGATGATGCATACACCAATTCTAATCTGTTCCAGAGTGCCTACACAGATGGAGTATGCACACATTGTTGTAAACTGTGCCATAGTTCCTCCACAGATTGAGCATACACTCATTTGGGTTATCTGTGCCAGAGTGCTTTGACAAATTGAGCCTACACCCTTCCTGGTTATCTGTAGAAGGGTGTCAGACAGATGGAACATACACTCACCATGGTAATCTCTGTCAGAGTGCCTACAGAGATGGAGCATACACCCCTCCTTATAATCTGTATCAAAGTGCCTAGACAGATGGAACATGCTCCCATCCTTATAATATGTGTCTGAGTACCTACACAAATGAAGCATGCACCTTTCCTAGCAGTCCATATCACACTGCCTACACAGATGGAGCATACACCCATCTGGGTTATCTGTGTCAGAGTGCCTACACAGATGGAGCCTACTCCCTTCCTGGTTATCTGTGCCAGAGTGCCACACAGATAGAGTATACACTTATCCTGGTAATCTGTGCCAGAGTGCCTATACAGATGGAGCATCCATCCATCCTAGTAATCTTTACCAGATTTCCTACACAGATGGAGTATACACTCATCCTGGTAATCTGTGCCAGATTGCCAACACAGACTGTGGCATACACCCATCACTGTAATCTGTGCCAGAATGCCTAAACTGATGGCGTATCCATCCATCCTGGTAATCTGTGCCAGAGTGCCTACACAAATGATGCATCCATCCATCCTTGTAATCTATGTTGGAGTGCCTACTGAGAAGTAGCATACACCAATCATTGTAATCTGCATCAGAGTGCCTACACAGTTGGAGCATACACACATTGTTATAAACTGTTCCAGATGTTTTACACATATGAGGCATAAAGCCATCGGAGTAATGTGTGTCAGAGTGCCTATGAAGATTGAGCATACTCCTATCCTAGTATTCTCTGAGAGAGTGCCTACACAGATGGAGCATAGTGGATCATAATCTGTTCCAGAATGCCTACACAGATGGAGCATACAGCCTTCCTAGTAGTTTGTGTCAGAGTGTTTAACAAGATGGAGCACACACCCATCCTAGTAATCTGTGTTGGAGTGCCAATACAGATGATGCATACACCCATCCTACTTATCTGTGTCAGAGTGCCTACACAGATGGAGCACACAGCCTTCCTAGTAGCTTGTGCCAGAGTGCCTAGACAGATGGAAAATACTCCCATCCTGGTTATCTGTGCCAGAGTGCCATACAGATGGAGCATATACTTGTGGTGGTTATCTGTGCCAGAGTGCCATGCAGATGGAGCAAACACCACTCAGAGTGGGTTTCTGCTTGTTCATACTGAGCTGAATGGAGGAGGTTCACTGACAAAACTCTGTGCTGTAATTTCAGACAACTAAAGGCTTCTGAGCTTACTAAGAACCATTAGTTGCCTATTTTCTTGCTTATTTTTTCTATGTATTGCTTATTTTTACCATTCATTGCACTTTTTATTGTCTGCTGCCTACCTTTTTACTGTATTGTTTTACTATAAACAAACTGCACTGTTGTACTGCAACTGTCTGCCTTACTGGGCCTGTTAAATCATTGTAGTTACTGTTTTCACTGTAAGGCTTTTTTAGTCATTTTAACTATTTGAAAAGTATGAACTGGAAATTGTCTCCATTTAGGATCATAGGTTCATAGGTAAGTACTAGGCTATCTGCCTGAGGGCATGTGTAAGCCTAGCCAGAATGTGTTGGCTTTTGCCGCCCACTTAGATTAGTTCCCTGTGCCTCTGTCCAGCAGAGCCACTGCAGTGATCCCCGGGGTAAATTTTCTGTTTCCCATCCACTCATCAAGGTTTCTCTTGAAGAGTGTTAGTGTGGGGCTCTGCCTAATGTAGATTGAAATCCTGTTCCAAAGCATGGGGAGTCTCTGGAACAGGAATCTATCCCTCTAACATGTCCTATTTATCATTATGGTGAGGTTTAGATCCCTAGAGCATGTGGCTCTTAGGGATTTGTTTTTCTTTAGGTGGAGTATGTCCATCAATTCTGGGTTGGACATGGCCTTGTATGTCAGGCAGAGATTACCTCTGAGTAAGCGGTATGCAACCGAGTAGAGCTGGAGTTTCTTCATCTGTTTGAGGCCAGTAATCCTCTTAGTGAGGTACTTCTGTGGTTTTTCCAGCTGTTGCAGGTGTCTTGTAAGGTACATCCCAAATGGGGCATTGTACTCTATGATGGATCTGATGAGTGATGAGTAGAGGGGCACAATAACCTCTTTTGTTCTAGATGTGAACCCTTTTGTGATTAGGTGGGCCACATAGAAGGATTTTCTAACCACCTTGGCAATATGATTATCAAAGGAGAGATTACTATCTACTTGGGTCCCCAGATCTCTTATCACATTTTCTGTATTTAGGGGACTACCACATATGTGATAGTTCGCGGGTACTTTGTTTGTTCCAAAGGGGATGACTATGCACTTTTTGGCATTTAGCTTGAGGCCATGATTTTGACACCAGGTATCCGTCTCAGTGAGCTCCTTCTGGAGGGTGTCTGTATCAGCTGGAGAGGCAATTATGGCCCCCAGTTTGTAGTCATCTGTGAACATGGTCAGCCATAGTCCTCCTGTGCATGCCTGTACTTCTGAGAAGTATATACCAAACAGGAGTGGTCCCAGGACTGAGCCCTGGGGGTCGCCACTTGTAACCAGTTTAGAGTCGGACCTAGAGCCTGCAACTCTCACTGTGTGGGTTCTATCCAGGAGCCAATTGGCAACCTGTCTCGTGACATAGGGGTTTATGTTCAGGCTGGTGAGCTTGCCTATAATACCAGAATTGGAAATGGTGTCAAAAGCCTTTGCGAGGTCTAGGTAGGCTGTGTGGACCTCCTTTCCCTCGTCTAAAGCCTTGGTAACTGTCTCAAAGAAGTCCACTAGGTTTAGGAGGCATGATCTGCCCTTAACAAAGCCAAACTTAGTAGGGTCCAATGTTTGGAGGTTCCCAATGTCTCTGTTAATGAGCTCTATGGTGATGCACTCCATAGCCTTGCAGACCAGGCTAGTCAGGCTTATAGGGCGATAGTTTCCAGAGTCCATTGTGGTTCCACCTTTGTAGAGTGAGATAACTGTTGCTGTGTGCCACTCTATGGGTATGTAGCCTGTGGAGAGGCTGGGTCTGAACAGTGTGTTTAGGTGAGGGGTGAGTTTGCTTTGAGCTCATGTAGGACTCAGCCTGGGACACTGTCCAGTGCCATTAATGCTGTGTTTTTGGTTTTGGAGAGGGCTGTTTTAACCTGAGTGTCTGTGATTTCAGGGGCTTTACATTCTTCTGGTATGGTTATGGGCCCTTTAGGGGGTGAGAGGGGGGTGAAGTTTGCACTAAACCTGTCTACCAGAATGTTGGCAATATCATTCGGTTCAGTGTATTTTGTGCCATTCTGCACTAACTCACAGCAGATCTGAGAGTTTTCACTTAGGTTCTTGAAATAGCTATAGAACACTTTGTGGTTATCTTTGGAGTTCTTGGCAATTTTTCTTTCAAAGCTAGCCTTGGATGATTTTATGAGGGGATCATAGTTTCTTGCGGATACTGATCAGGGATGTCTTTTCTTCTTGGTATTTTACTCTTTTCTGCACTAGTTTCCTCCTTCTGTTGTATAGCTTATTTATGGCAGGGGTCCACCAGACTGGTTTCCTTTTCTTGGAGGAGTGAGTCTTGGTTTTGCTTGGGATAGCACAGTCCATGCATTCTTGCAGGTGCTCATCTCATGCCTTTGAAGGAATTCAGCAGCTTGGATAGCATTGTCCTTTAGCATGTATTGGTTAAGCATCTGTTTGTTCTGATTGTCCTACCAAGGAGTGTATCATACAACTGATTTGTTTACAGTTAGTCATTTTCTAGAGTCTATTTGCTCTTTTTTTATGTTTAAAACTTTTATTTAGTGTCTCACTGCTGTTTTTCTGTTTTGGCAAACTTTTCTGTAGTGTTTTCTGCCTAAGCTAGTGTAGCTAGTAGCTGTAGCATAGTCTAGACTCAGGGTTGCTGTTTCTGGTCCTGGTTGTTTGTTTGTAGTCGTGGTTTGTTCTGAGCAGATTTTCCAGGCCATCTTGGATTAGAAAGGGCCCTTCTGCACTCTAGTGAGAGAATTGTGTTGATTGGTTCCTGGCTGGTAAAAGTTGGCTAGTCTAATGTGTGGAGTAATCACCTCATTGTTTGTTTTTTTTTTTGTTTTTTTGAGCTTATTTTAAAGTTGTTTTAACCTTCTGGTATTTAATCCTCACCTTTGAGTGGGTTTGTGCTTGCTTGCTCATCACTCAGCACTGTGGACTGCTGTGCAATTGCACCCATTAGAAGGATGGATAATTTTGAAAATTTTTCTTTTAGATATAGTTGTATCCCAACAGTGTATTTCCTCATATTTAGCACATTTACAGGCAAAGAGGCTAGATTTTTATGTTACTAGAACATTCTATTTTTTGTTATTTAAACCCCACATTTGAGCTGGTTTGGGCCTCTGTGTACATCACACACCACAGTTGCAGTGTTTGTAACCCATTGTGAGGTATTCTAGCTACCAATTTTCCCTTAGGAGCACTTGTGTGACCACCAAGTAGTACTCCTCTTGACCGTCCAGTTTTTACCCCCTTAGCTCTCTCTGGCCTCTCTCCCCCAGATTCTGACAAATATGGATGGACAATTCCTTATGGTTTCTCTTGCCAGTCTGGTTGATATGGGCATAGGTTCATAGGTTGATACTAGGCTATCTGCCCTAGGGCATTTATAAGCCTAGCCAGAGTGTGTTTGGCTTTCACCACCCTTTTAGATTAGTTGACTGTGCCTCTGTATAGTAGGTCACAGAAGGTAGCCCTTTTAAGGTTAGTTTACTGTACTTCTGTCAAGCAGGGACACAGAAGATATCCCAGGGGTAAACTTATGATCTCCCATCCACTCGTCAAGATTTCTCTTGAAGAGGGTCAGTGAGGGGCTCTGCCTAACATGGATTGGGATTTTGTTCCAGAGTGAGTGGAGCCTCTGGGATATGAATCTGTCCCCCCAGCATGTCCTATTTATTTCGGTGCTGAGGTTTAAGTCCCTGGAGTGTGTAGCTCTAAGGGATTTGGATTTTCTGAGGTGAAGCATGTCCATTAATTCTGGGTTGGACATGGCTTTATACGTCAGACACAGATCGCCTCTGAGTAGGCGGTACGCAACTGAGTAGAGCTGGAGTTTCTTTAGCCGAGCTGCATAGGGCATCTGTTTGAGCCCCTTGATCCTCTTGGTGAGGTATTTTTGGGGTCTTTCCAGTTGCTGCAGGTGTCGGGTAAGGTACATCCCAAATGGGGCATTGTATTCAATTATGGGCCTGATAAGTGATGAGTACAGGGGCACAATGACCTCTCTTGATCTAGATGTGAATCCTTTCATGATAAGGTGGGCTATATAGAAGGTCTTTCTAACCACTTTGGCAACTTGATTGTCAAAGGATAGATTGCTATCTACTTGGGTCCCCAAGTCCCTAATTACTTCTTCCGTACTTAATGGATTACCACCTATGTGGTAATTTGTGGGCACTTTGTTTTTCCCAAAGGGGATGACTATGCACTTTTTGGCATTTAGCTTTAGGCCATGGCTCTGGCACCAGTTATCCATCTCTGTGAGACCCTTTTGGAGGATGCTTGTGTCAGCCGGAGAGTCGATTCTGGCACCCAGTTTGCAGTCATCTGCAAACTTGGTCAGCCATAGTCCACCCGTGTTAGCCTGTACCTCTGAGAAATATATACCGGACAAGAGAGGTCCCAGGACTGAGCCTTGTGGAATGCCACTTGTAACTGGTTTAGAGTCTGACATGGCACCTGCTATTCTGACCATGTAGGTTCTATCCCTGAGCCAGTTTGCAACCCATCTTGTGACATAGGGGTTGATATTTAAGCTGGCGAGCTTATTTATGATGCCCGAGTGGGGTATTGTGTCGAAGGCTTTTGCGAGGTCCAGGTAGGCTGTGTGGACTACCTTCCCTTCATCTATGGCTGTGGTAACTGTTTCAAAGTAGTCGACCAGGTTCAAGAGGCAAGATCTGCCCTTAACAAAGCCGAATTGGGTAGGATCCAGTGTCTGGAGGTTCCCAATGTCTTTGTTTATGATTTCCATGATGATACACTCCATAGCTTTGCAGACCAGGCTAGTCAGGCTTATTGGGCGATAGTTTCTGGGGTCTGTTGTGGCACCACCTTTGTGGAGTCGGACCACTGTTGCTGTACGCCATTCCTTGGGTACATATCCTGTAGTAAGGCTGGGATTGAACAGTGACTTTATATGAGGGTTTAGTTCTTCTCGGAGCTCATGTAAGATGCAGCCCGGGACACCATCTGGTCCCGTCAATGCTGTGTTTTTTGCTTTGGAGAGGGCAGCTCTCACCTGTGCATCTGTGATCTCAGAAAGGCTACACTTTGTTGGGATAGACATTTCCTCTTTTGGGGGGGAAGGGGGGGTTTGCACTGAACCTTTCTGCCAGGATGTTGGCAATGTCTGTGGGTTCAGTGTATTTTTTGTCATTTTGCAATAACTCAGAGCATATCTGGGAGTTGCCTCCCAGGTTTCTGACATAACTAAAGAAGGCTTTGTGATTATCTTTAGTGTCTTGTGCAATTTTTCTTTGGAAGCTGGCCTTAGATGATTTTATGAGGGATTGTAGTTTCTTACTAGTACTGATCAGAGACGCCTTCCCTTTTTGGGATTTTGCTCTATCATGTAGTAGCTTTCTCCTTCTGTTGTATAGTTTATTTATGGCCGGGGTCCACCAGACAGGTCTCCTGCCTTTGGAGGAGTGAGTCTTGGTTTTATTTGGGATAGCATACTCCATGCATTTCTGTAGGTATCCATATAATGCTTTTGTAAAGGATTCTGCATTTTGGGCCGTATTTTCCACTGGCCCGGGGGCTTTGAAGGATTCCACCTCGGTTTTGAGAAGTGTGAAGTTTACTTTTGAGAAGTTCTTCACCTTGGTTTCCTTGGCTAGGGGTGGGGATGGAATATGGATGTCCAGTGAGATTAGTTTATGGTCTGATCTTACCAATGAGGGGTATACCTCTGGTGTGGAACATAGAGACCCCATGATGGTGATGACCAGATCCAATATGTTTTCCCCTCTTGTGGGAGTGGTGACCAGTTGTTCCATAGCATTTGAGTTTATAAATTCTAGGAACCATTGGGCGAGGGTGTTTGGGCTTGAGTAGTTTTCCCAATCAATGTTTGGGTAGTTGAAGTCACCCAATATAATGGTGTTTGGAGAGACCTTCATATTCTCCAGTGTTCTCAGGAAAGCCGAGTGAGGTTCCTGTGTTTGGGAGGGTGGTCTGTAGCAGGCTACAAACTGAAAGGCAGTTTTGCCCATTGTTAGTTGCACATGGATGGTCTCCGATGCTTCGTGCAGTGCCACTAACCTGGAGGTGTGGGTATCTTTGATAAATATGGATACTCCCCCTCCTTTTATGGTTCGGTCCGAGTTTTGGGGCCAGAAAGCATGGTATGAAGTATAACCTGTTAGTGCTGGGGTTCTCTTCGGAGCCATGAACCAGGTTTCTGTTACTGCACAGATATTGATATTCTCCATACTGAGGAGAGTCTCGAGTGCGTGCATCTTGAGGTTTAGACTTCTGGCGTTGAGCAGCATTACCCTTAGTTTTTTTTTCTTTGTGTTGTCTATCTTGGTGGGTTTGTCTTTTGAGCCTTGCCTAAAAAAGGCACTATGGGGGAGGCAAGAGCCTTTGCCAGTATTCGAGAACCCAGGGGTGACAGGTGCAAGCTGTCCCTAGCGAAGCAACGTGGCTTGTCGTGCATGTCATCCCAGGCTGACACATACTGGATCCCCTTTGAATGACACCAATACTTTAGCCAATTGTTAAAATTGATCATTTTGTCTTTATACTGTGGCATAATTCTTGGTGAGGGTAAGATGCTACTCAAGGTCAGGGTCATACCGGCCTGGGCTACATGCTCAGAGAGCTCCTCTATGTCTTTTTTCATGTAGTCCAGAGAGGTACGTCTCAGGTCATTCACACCAGCATGGACAATGATGGAGTCATATTTGTACTTGCTTTGGAGTGACCTGAGTGCTTGTGTTATGTGGTGGATCCTGGCACCCGACAGGCAGCTTACAGTGACCTTCTCCTTGTTCAGCCTGGTGAGTGGGACATCAGTGTGTCTGACAATAGAGTCACCTATTACAAGTGTATTAGGTGTGTTGTTTAGCATCCTGAGACAGTGTAGTAATTACCTCATGTACATGGACAACCCTCTACTACTACCGCCTAGGAACACAATTTGTGAGAGATGCAATTACATTTCAACTTTAGAGTTTATGCTTTCTCCCTCAAAAGCCAGTATATCTGTCACTGAGAAGTCTGTCAACACAAACACCACACCTCAAACACCACCCACACCCACACAACACACATCCACATATGCAGAGGTCCTCAACAAAAACATACCCAAACAAAAGAGACCTTCAAGACAAAAACACACGTGAACTCCACTGCCCAACACACCACACATAGTCCACACACCTGTTTCTCACAGCCACTAAGGCCTAAACATAAACCTAATATATTAGTCATAGCACACTCCATTATGAAACACACAGATGTACCCCTCATCAGGCTAGATAAGGAAAAAGTCACAGTTGTTTGTCACATGCCAGAATCCACCATATAGCCCATGCACTCAAGTCTCTCAACAACAGATACTGTTATGACTCTGTCATAGTCCATGTTGGTGTGAATGACTTGAGATGTACCTCCCTGGAGTATATGAAGAGAGACAATATTGAACTCACTGAATATTGTCCTAGGTAGGTATATTCCTAGCCTTAAGCAGCAATCTACCATCACCTAGAATGATGCCTCAATACAAACAAAAAATTATTGCCTTTAACAATTGGCTTAGTTTCTGGTGTCATTCCAAGGGGACCCTGACAGCCTGAGATGACATAATCAACAGACCACAATGCTTTTCAGAGATGGCCTGCATCTGTCTCTCTTGGGCTTCAGGTTTCTGACAAAGGCTCTTGCCTCCACCATAGTGCCTTTTTTAGGCAATGCCATGAGGTCAAAACTACCAACATGAAAATTTCATCAAAATGCAAATTAAAGGTCATACTGCTAAACATTAGGAGTCTAACCATGAGACTTCACTCATTGTAAACATTCTTAACCCTGGAACATTCTGACATTTGTGCAGTCACAGAAACCTGGTTCAAAGCTGTGGAGAGCACCCCAGCCATATCAGGTTACTCATCCTTTAATACATTCAGACCTCAAACAATGGGCAGTGTGAAGATAGGTGAAAGCTGCCAGCCTAGGCAGGTAGAATTTTGTAGATAATTCTGTCATTAGTAAATATTAATATAAGTCACAGACTTGTTCTCTTATACGGGAAAAAATGGTGTTAAATGTTGAATTGCAAAAATGTAACAACAGTGCACTCTGCTGTAGGAAAGCTGATAAGTCAAGCATTGTGTAATTGTTTGATGTCAAAACACGGAGCTGAGCTGTCTAAATAAAGAAATTCTTCCTATTGTTTTGAGGCTAGAGTTAATGGCTAGAATTTACATGCATAATTTATTTTATTGCTCTGGCTTCCTGACCAGCTGCAAGATCAAAAGGGCTATTAACCTCTGAGTTTCTGTTAGCCTGGGAAAACAGAAAATTGTTAAGAATGATGTAATGTGAAGCAGCACTGTGTTATCAATTTAAAGAGAGAGAATCAGAGAGCATTTTGCATTTGTCTTGAGAACATCCAACTCACCAGCACTCAGCCTGTGTCTTTATATAAGTAGGATCTTAGATTTTAGTGTTTCTCTCAGAAATAGTTAGGAAATAGGAAGATTAGACTAAGTGTTTTTCTGTGTTGTCAGAACTATTCTACTGTATTATTTTAAGCATTTTCCTGTGACCTCTGAACTCTTGACTAACATTGTGCAGTAAGAATTGTCTTGTTTTGATTATTTATTATTAAATATTTTTAAACCTTTCAACTGTGGCTGTTTTGTGTAGAGATAATTTAAGCTCTAGAGTACATTGCGTGTATATATTGATATTGTCCAAGTCACTCCAATAAGCTTTGCTGTTCAGTCACACTTACCATTTGGATAAAAATATTGCACAGTAATAATTGGACACCCTTTGTTAAGGACCTCTTTAGTAGTTGATATTAGTGGATGGTGGCAGGTAGTACCACCTTTAAACTGGGCAGAAAAGGGGCACACCTGGATAATCTGTGCCAGCCTTCCCCAGGAATGTCTGTGTGTTTGTGTATAACACATATCTCAAAGTGTGTGTGTATGTCAGCTACTTGGGCAGAGACATGAAGCACTGGTTAGACAAAGAGGGTGTTGGAGGTTTTAGCTTGCCCACTAGGCTGAGATCTGGACCCTATAACTGTGCCAGTGGGGAGTCTTATTGGAGATCTGGAGAGAAAGGGAGAGATGAGCCCCAGACTGACTGTGATCTCTACATGCTTTTAAGGGAAATTGTACTTTACTATGTGTGTATTTGTTATCGTTCCCTATGTGGATGCCCCTCACTGGTGTTAGTGGTGAGGATTGAGGCTCCTTGGTTGCTTGGCTAGTGCACGGGCATCACATATTAATTGTTTGGAGTGGTAGAATATCCACACCATATATTGTTTGGCAGTGGTGGGATATTCACTCCACATATTAATTGGTTGGCAAATACTAATTGGCTTGTAGTGGTGTGGGTAGTGTGAATTCCTGTAGCTTGTGTACAGTGATCACTGAATGTGTTTTTATACTCTAAATCAGCCATGCCTTGAATTCTCAGAGTTCAAATCATAATTGTTTTATTTCTTTTGTTAGCTTAGTAAGTCAGGGAGATCAGGCAAGCATGTCAGCAGAGGAGTACGGAAAGCTGACAAGGAGCCAGCTGGTTGAGATGTGCCAGGCTAGGGGGACTGGTGCATGGAAACCTGACTAAGGCAGACACGATTGCAGATTTGGTCACAGCTGTATCAGGAAACATCAACCAGGAGGACGATCAGACTGGTCGTGGAGATGTACAACACTTAGGGAATGGACAGCTCAACCTTTATGCAGAGGACTTTAAAAATCCATCTGGAGCTAAAGAGACTTGAGTTGGAGGCCAAGCATTAGGAAATGGAAGGTGTGGAAAAGGAGTGGCAGAGGCAGCATGAAAAGGAGGTGCAGACTTTTTGCCAGAGTTATAGAGATATGGGGAAGGGAGTAACTGGACCCTAGAAGTACAAAAGGTCAATAAATTTCTTCCGCAGTTTACAGAGGGGAATAATTTTGATAGTTTCATTCATATGTTTGAGAGTGTATGTAAACAGTATGATGTTGACCAAAGGGTCTGGTTACAGTTCCTGACCCCTTTACTCAATGGTAAAGCTGTAACTGTGCTGTCCAAAATGTCTGACGTTGAATGTTTTGATTATACTGCTGTTCAAAACCATTTCTTAAATTATTTTAAGCTAACACCTGAAACTTATAGGAAAATGTTTCATGAGCATAGACGCAAGGCAGATGAAAGTGTGTGTGAATATGTTGCTGAACTGAGCACTTATTTTTATAGGTGGGTGACCGGATGTCAGGTCACCACTTTTGAAGGGCTGGCCCTTAGCACTTTGCCTGAAGACATGGGTATCTGGTTAGTGGACAGACAATGTGCTACTTCAGAGGAGTTGGGGAAGAAGGGAGACCTATACCTAGCAAGGAGGGCATCCCTGCACAGGAAAGAGACCCCCAGTACTGCTCATGGGTCTAATGGAACCCATAGTGGGCAGCCCAGACTGCTCCAACAGCATCTGCCAGTAGCAGTGGAAGCCACTAGTCCAGGTACACGTCCAGGACCTAGGGTTAAATGTTTTGAATGCAACCAGTGGGGCCATGTGGCATACAAGATGTCCATGGAGGCAAGGTGGGGAAAAAAAGGTGAGAGAGCCAGTAAGTGGGAAAGGCAAAATGCCAATACTAGGTTGTCTTGAGACAACAGGGGTACTGAACTACCATCCTGCAGATGTCCTGATAGGGAAGGGTTTTGATTAGGCAGGACCATGTGTTTATGCAGTTACATACAGTCCGGCTTTGAGACAAACATGTGGGTCTGGTTGCCTGGGGAAGACCCAGACAGACAGCATACTTGCAGCTAGGACTAGTGAGGTGGTTACTTCAGGGAGGAAGCTATGCTGTAGCAGTGTGTCTGAAGGTGAGCCACAGCTGCTTGTGAGTACTGATTCCCTTGGACAGAGTGACTGCAAAGGTAGAGGTGAGTAGTAGTACCCAGGCTGACAGTGAGGCACCACTGTCAGAGGATGACAGACTTCCTGTGGAAGGAGAGCTTGGGAAGGTTACAAAGAGAGATGTGAGACAGACTCAGCTCTCAGACCCTACATTGTAAGGCCTGAGGCAGGTAGCTAGTGAGGCACCTGATTCAAAGGGGAAGGGGGGATCTGTATAATGGGACAAAGGGTTACTGTATAGACAGTGGACACCTGAGGGAGGGCTAGAAGGTGAGAGAGTACAGCAGTTGGTAGTGTCTAGAGCCTACCATCTGGCACTTTTAGCCATAGCCCACGATATTCCCTTTGCAATCATATGGGCATAAAATGTACAAAGAGACATATTATGCAGGACTTCTATTGGCCTGGAATTTCCAGATATGTAACAGAGTACTGCAGGGCCTGTGAGCAGTGCCAAAAGTTAGGCAAGGCAGGAGACAAGGTGAGAGCTCCTTTGATGACTTTACCTGTGATTGAAGAGCCATTTCAGAGGGTAGCTATTGGTATTGTGGGGCCTCTGAGTACCCCGAGTTCTACAGGGAAAGAGTATATCCTAGTGGTAGTAGATTATGTTTCAAGATACCCTGAGGCAGTGGCTTTGTCCTCTGTTGAGGCAGAAAATGTGGCAAATGCTTTGTTAGAGATTTTCAGCAGGGTATGTTTCCCAAAGGAAATACTGACTGACAGGTGCAAATGTCATGTTAGACCTGCTGGCTTGTTTGTGGAAGTACCGTGGGGTGAAGCACATGAAGACCACCCCCTACCATCCCCAGACTAATGGTCTGATTGAGAGGTTAAACTCTACAATCAAGTCCATGCTACTGGCATTTGCAGACCAGTTTAAGAGGGAGTGAGACACATATTTGTCCCATATGTTGTTTGCTTACAGAGAGGTGCCCCAGGAATCCACAGGTTTTTCACCCTTTGCGTTGTTGTATGGGCATAGGATGAGGGGACCTCCAGATTTAATTTGAGATGAGTGGGAAGGTGAGTGTGAATCTCACAAGGAGTCTGTTGTGGCATATGTTCTAAACCTCAGGACAAGGCTCAGGGAACTCATGAGCTTGGGCCAGGAGAACCTGGAAGAACCCCAACAGCAGAAAAAGGTATGGTATGACAGGAATGCTTGAGCTAGAGAGTATGCTGTAGGGCAGTAGGTAATGGTTCTCATTCCTGTCAGACACAACAAGCAGCTTGGGAGGGACCCTACAAGTTGGTAAGGGAGGTAAGTGATGTTGACTACATGGTAGAACTGCTAGTCAGGAGGCAGGAGCACAAACTGTACCATGTTAACATGATGAAACTTTACCATGATAGGGAGGCCCTTTTGCTTAGTATTTGCAGTGGGTTGCAAGAGGAGTCTGAGGGAGATCTGGTGATTGATCTCCTCTGTGAGGTTCGTACTTACACCTCAGTGGAAGGGGTAGCAATGTCCCAGCAGCTATTTCCTACTCAGGTTTGAGAAATCTGAGCAGTGTTACAGGAGTTTGGGGACATGTTCACTGGGAAACCAGGGTGCACCCACCTGGCGCAGCATCAGGTGGATACAGGACCCCAAAGGCCTATTAGGCAGGCCCTTCATAGGGTGTCTGAGAGAGTCAAATAAACTCTGAAGGAGAAGTTACAGGAGATGTTGGAACTAGGGGTAATACAGGAGTCGCAACAGTCCCTGGGCCTCCCCAGTGGTGCTGGTGCCACAGAAGGATGGCAGCACTAGGTTCTGTGTGGACTACAGGAAATTAAATAGTAACACAGATTCAGGTGTTTACCCCATGCCTAGGACAGATGAGCCCTAGAGCAGCTGGGTGGGGCTAAGTATCTTACAACCATTGATCTTACCAAGGCTTACTGGCAGGTGCCCTTGACTCCCAGTGCTAGAGAGAGGTCAGCCTTTGTGACTCCTTTTGGCTTGTATAAGTTTACAAAGATGCCCTTTGGGATGAAAAATGCCCCAGCGACTGGTAGATCATATCCTGGCAGGAGCAGGAGGGTTTACCCTTGCTTACCTAGATGATATTGCCATCTACAGCCATTACTGGCAAGAGCACCTTCAGTATGTCAGGGAGGTGCTGGGCAGACTACAGAGGGTAGGGTTGATCATTAAGCCCAGCAAATGTCAGGTGGGTATGGGAGAAGTCTCTTACCTGGGACATAGAGTGGGGAGTGGTAAGATCAGGCCAGAACCTGCCAAAGTAGAAGCCATTCAGGCATGGCCTGCACCTGTTACCAAAAAGCAGTTGAAGGCATTCTTAGGGACAGCAGGGTACTACAGAAAGTCCTTTCCCAGTTATGGTACCATAGCTGCTCCCCTCACAGGCCTGCAAAGAAGAACAGGCCAGATAAGGTAGTGTGGACCACAACATGTGAGCAGACATTCCAGAAGCTTAAAGAAGCTTTGGTAGGACCCCCTGTGTTAGCCAGTCCAGATTACAGCAAAAAATTTGTTGTGCAGGTGGATGCTTCGAACCATGGGGTGGGGGCTGTACTTAGCCAGATTTCTTCAGAGGGAGAAGAGCACCCAGTGGTTTATCTCAGTCATAGGCTCCAACCTAGGGAGGAATGCTATGCGGCTGTAGAAGAGGAATATCTAGACATAGTGTAGGCACTGCAGAAATTCAGCCTTATCTGCATGGAGGAAAATTCACTGTAGTGACAGAGCACAATCCCCTAACATGGTTACACAGAGCCAGCCAGCAAAATGCCAAGTTGCTAAGATGGAGCCTAGGGTTGCAAGCATATGATATGTCAGTACAGCACCACAGTGGAATTATCAATGCCAATGCAGATGGGCTCTCAAGACAGGGAATCGGGTAAGGCATACTCAGATAGACCTAACCCTCTCAAGCAATGTTTCTCAAGGGTCACTTGAAAAACTAGCTTGAGTTCTTCAGGGGGGAAGACATGTGAAGATAGGTGAAGGCTGCCAACCTAGCCAGGTAGAATTTTGTAGATAATTCTGTCATTGGTAAATATTAATATAAGCCACAGGCTTGTTCTCTTAAATGGGAAAAAATGGTGTTAAATGTGAAACTGCAAAAATGTAACAGTGTACTCTGGTGTAGGAAAGCTGATAAGTCAAGCATTATGTAATTGTTTGGTGGCAAAAGTTGGAGCCGAGATGTCTAAATGAAGGAATTCTTCCTATTTTTTGAGGCCAGAATTAATGGCCAAGGGACATCAGGTGCTGACTTGCCAGAACATGGGCTAAATTTTTGGCTAGGCTTGTAAGGGCCTCAGGGCCAATAGCCTAGTAACTTCCTATGATTCTGGTAATCTGTGCCAGAGTGCCTATGCAGATAGACCATACACCCATCCTGGTAATCTGTGCCAGAGTTCCTACACTAGTGGAGCATACACCTATCCTGGTAATCTCGGTTAGAGTGCCTACACAGATAGAGCATACACTCACCCTGATAATCTCTGCCAGAGTGCCAGAACATATGGAGCATACACTTCTTCTGGCAATCTGTGCCAGAGTACCTAGAAAGGTGGATGATGCACCCATCCTAGTAATTTGTGTCAGAGTGCCTATGTAGATGGAGCATACATCCATTTTTATAAACTGTTCCAGTGTTTCTACACACATGAAGAATGCACCCATCCGAGTAATCTGTTTTGGAGCACCTACACAGATTGAGCATACTCCCATCCTAGTATTCTCTATCAGAGTGCCTACACAGATGGAGAATACAGTCAGACTAGTAATTTGTGTGAGAATGCTTAAAAACATGGAGCACCCACTCATCCCAGTAATCTGTGCTGGAGTGCCTACACAAATGATGCATACACCAATCCTAGTAATCTGCATCAGATTGCCTACACAGATGAAGCGCGAGCCCATTTTAGTAATCTGTGCCAGAGTGCCTACACAGACAGAGCATACTCCAATCATAATCTGCACCACAGTGCCTAAACACCCATGGTGGTTATCTGTTCTAGAGTACCACACAAATGGAGCATACAGCATCCTAGCAATCTGTGTCAGTTTGCCTACAGAAATGGAGCATATGCCCATCATTGTAATCTCTGCCAAAGTGCCTAGATAGATGGGGCATACACCTATCACTTTAATCTGTGCCAGAGTGCTTACACAGATGAAGCATGCACCCATTTTAGTAATCTGTGTGAAACTGCCTACACAGATGGAGCATACAGGCATCCTAGTAATCTTTGCTAGAGTGCCTACACAGATTAGGCACTCTCCCATGCTGGTAATCTATGTCAAAGTGCCTGCATAAATGGAGCATCCACACATCCTACTAATTTGTGTCAGAGAACCTACAAAAGTTTCACTGTCCTGTGTGTCTGCATATAGGTGGTATCTCATCACACTACATTAGACTAGCACCACGTTGGGAGTGTGCTCTATTGTTAGAAAACCTACGCATATGAATATGTTGCTGCTCTGCACTGGGCTTATTCAGTCTGCCTACAGATATGGAGTGTTGCTTGTCCCAGAGTACACACAAAAATGAGTGGTAAACTCATCTGTTAATTAGGGTCTGAGACTCTCTTTGTTTTTACTGATTCATGCATTTGAAGGTTTGATTCCTTTAACCACTGTTTGCTCACTATGTGACCGTGTGAAAGTCACTTATGCAGACAGTGCTCCTGGGTTACCCCTGAGGAGGAACCCTTGTGTCCAGTGGCCTTATCCAGTTACCAGAAAAATAAAATAAAGATTCCATTGTTATTACCTGTATTCTTTGCACATGAGCAGTATCTGAAATCATCTTTTTGAGATGAGTACAATACCTCAGTTGATAACTAACTTGTAAATAAATAAGACAGCAAATTCTCAGTGGCAAAGTGTCTAGGTTATGAAATGCATAAAGCATCTGCTTGAATGTAACAGTTCTGAGTGAACGTTTCCTCTTTCATCGTTATGGCTGGTGCAGAGAATTAAGGGTTTGAGCTGTAATTCCTGTGGTACAAGGTTTGATTCCTCACCCCTTATTTGCCTACTGTGTGACTTTGTGCAAGTCACTTAACCAGCCATTATTCCTGGGTCTCCCTGAAAACGGACTGTGTGTGCACTGAGCCTACCCAGTTAACAAATGGGAGTTGTTATTATTATACATGTCATTCACTGAGCATAACAGCTCAAGTGACCAAATGCAGCCAGTCACCATCTGCTAAAAAGGGCCCTTTGTAATGTTATGATGTATGAGATTATAGTTCTTTGGCCTTTGAAAGAAGAAACAGAATTGTGACCAAATGCAGCCAGTCACCATCTGCTAAAAAGGGCCCTTTGTAATGTTATGATGTATGAGATTATAGTTCTTTGGCCTTTGAAAGAAGAAACAGAATTGTACAAGTCAGTGTTCCGATAAACCGTAATGCTACATCACAGTTTATTTATTTTAACTGATAACCACTTCTCACACAAGGGACAAGAATAAAAAGTACTTTAAGGATACAAATCTCTTAATGTTACTATAAGTTTGAGCTAGCCACACCTTCTGTCTTTAACAGGTGCCAGAGTTTTCCTTTCCCCTCATTATGTAAATAACTGGTGGACCCTTTTTTGTTTTATGTGCTGTGGTATAGCTCACCTAGATCAAAGGAGTTTCCAGAAGCTGTCAAGTGAAGAACTGTAAAGGACGTCGACCACTTACTGCAGCCATGAATGTGTGGCAGAAAAAAATCTATAGAGAAGGTAGATCCATAACCTGACAGCAGGATGCAGAACTATGGCGCTCTTATTGTGACTCCGGTGACTATGGTTTAAAAGATTGGTCCCTGATTGATGTTTCTGCCTGCCCCCACCCCCACTGCCTCATCTGAATCAGCTGTTGAAAAGATGGGAGACAGAATTTTGTCCATTGTACAAACGTTGCTGAAATTTTGACCTACCTTCAACAAATAAATGCTTCTAAATATTATTACACTTTACTACACTTCAATGTGCAGAAATTGTGCTACAAATACAGTACATTTCATTTATTCTTTTTATTACCAACTGTAATGCATTAGGTTTATTTTTTTTATTACTGAACTGTAATGCATAGGGTTTATTCTTTTTTTTTACTGAACTATAATGCATAGGGTAAGAACAGTTTCCTCTAGTTTAAACTCTTTCTTATGCTTTGGTTATAGGTCACAGCTAGAGATTCTAATCATAAAATGAATAAAGAATGTATACGTGGCTAAAAAGATGTGAAACAGATTCTTCGACTGAAGAATTGTTTTTCTGATCACTCAACCTTGTTAGCTTTTGCAGGGATGATATAATGACAGAAGCCTCTGTTTGGTTTATTTTCAGGAAGTAGATTGCATCCAAGATGAAGATTCTGTTTCCAGTGTAAAATGCCTTGAAATGGAATGAACCCAGGCTCTCATTCCCTTAAAGTGTATTAGCAGTAAAGATGGCATCTCAAGAAACATTCATTCCAGGCATGAAACATAATACAACTCCCACCTCTTGGTCATAAACACTCATTTAGCACAGTGCCAAAGTAACACTTAGACTAAATATGTTTTAAAGGCTTTCTACACCTGAATGTACTTAAGCAAAAAGCAAGCAGCTTGTTAACTACTGCGAGTTGTGTACTTCAGAGCTTATGGTTTCTTTGTTCTTAACACAAAGAAAGGGCTTATCCTGCTTTTGGGTTGATTAGATCTTTATCCTCCATAGGTGCTATAGCAAACATGTAAAAGAGAAAGAAAGACAGAGAAACAGACGTGAAGTGAAAGGTTTCTACCTGGCTCACAGAAGCCATTCCCAGAATTATTGGTTCACAGATACTGCAAGGATAACCTCTGCCCCTTTGTTCTTTTTATGTATATAAAAAATGCAAACTCACAACACAACTAGCTCTTTGGAGCTTCAGTTCGAAAAAGTATATCTGTATTTATCTGTCAAAGGTACCTTTTGTTTTTGCTTTATTGTATCTTTTCTGTTTGATTTTGCATAGAGGTATAGCTCGACATTTGCTTTCTCTTCCATTGTATCCTATAGCGTAACATTTGCTTTTGCCTTCATTGTAGTTTACTGTATCTACTTTCTTTTATTTTTTTGCTTATTTTTCTCCCCACTGCCTGCTGATCTTCAGCTTATTTTCAGGCCAGCTGACCCATTTGTTTGTACATCATGGAGGGTGGGAGTAAGCAGACTGTGGCCATCAGAGGAGGTTTGAGTTTTTTTTTTTTTTTTTTGCTTTTATTGCCGTACATCCCCATGATGACTCAGCCAGCTCTGAAAGGAAAAGGGGCATGCAGTGGGCTGCCACCATGCTGGACATTCCGAACTTCTGTAAGTGAAAAGGGTGTTCTGTGGGCTGCCATGATGGACAATCCTCTCTTCTTTAACTGAATGGTGGGTGAAGTGGGGTTGCACTGGACTGCCATGCTGGACATTCTTCTCTTCTGTAATGGAAGAAGGTGTGCAGTGGGCTGCCATGCTGGACATTCCCAACTTCAGTTAGTGAAGGGGGCATGTAATCGGCTGACATGCCGGACATTACTCATTTCTGTAAGTGAAGGTGGTTTACAGAGGAGTACCATGCTAGGCATTCTTCACTTCTGTAAGTGAGGAGCATTCAGTGGGTGCCATACTGGGCATTAATCACTTCTGTAAGTGAAGGGGGCTTATAGTGAGCTGCCGTACTGGACATTCCTTACTTCTGTAAGTGAAGTGGCATGAGAGGGATACCATGCTGGACATTCCTCATGTCTATAAGTGAAGGGGCATTCAGTGGGCACAATGCTGGGCATTGATTACTTCTGTAAGTTAAAGGGGCATTCAATGGACACCATGCTGAGCATTTCTAACTTCAGTTAGTGAAGCGGGCATGTAATGGGCTGCCATGTCAGACATTCCTTACTTCTGCAACTGAAGAGGACCTGAGACAGATACCATGATGGACATTCCTTTCTTCTGTAAGTGAAGGGGTGTGCAGTGGGCTGTCATGCTGGACACTCCTAACTTCTCTAAGTGAAGGGGGCATGAGATGGATACCATACTGGACTTTAATCACTTATGAAAGTGAAGGGGCTGTACAGTGCGATGCCATGCTGGATATTCCTCTCTTCTGTAACTGAAGGGTGGGTGAAGTGGGCTGCCATAATGGACATTCATCACTTCTGTAAGTGGAGGGGGTCTGCAGTGGGCTGCTGTGCTGAACATTCATCATTTCTGTAAGTGAAGGGGGTATGCAGTGGGCTGCCATGCTGGACATTCCTAACTTCAGTTAGTCAAGGGGAATGAGTAATGGGCTGGCATGCTGAACATTACTCATTTCTGTAAGCAAGGGGGTGTAGAGAAGAGTACCAAGCTGGGCATTCTTCCCTTCTGTAAGTGAAGGGGCATTCAGTGGGTGCTCTGCTGGACATTACTCACTTCTTTAAGTGAAGGGGCATACAGTGGGCTCCCAAACTGGACATTCCTCACTTCTGTAAGTGAAGGGGGCATAAGAGGGATACCATGCTGTACATTCTTCATTTCTATAAGTGAATAAACAGTACAGTTTTACATAATTAATGATATTTATTCATATTAGACAGTCATCAATGTTTATTCTTACTATATCTGTATTGTAATTTAATTTATTTTGTTTCACTCATGTGCAATAGTCTGCCAGCCTGTACTTATTTATTTATTTATTTATTTATTTATTCATTCATTTATTCATTTAATAGGAGTTTTTATCATGAATATTTATTGTGCTTTTTTGTATTTCTATATGCATACGATGAGTCACTCATGCAGTCATTGATCTGTTTAGTAAATCATTCATTCACTCGCTGCGAGCATTTTGCTGCAGTTTTGAGTATCAGCTGGGAAACTGTTTACAAACATCGTTGTTTACTATAGAATTCTGAGTCCTTTTCAAGCTTGCGCATTAAGACAAAGTTTTTAATTGATTAATCATTTAATTGTTAAGTTGCATAATTCATTGGTTTTAATTTGGCGCCTTTTCTTACTTATCTGTATAAATAGATGTGCTAGAAATGTTATTTGTACTGTCTGATGAAGCGTAGTGGTGACTACGCGAAAGCGCTTACCTATTAAAATTGCTTTGTGTCTACACATTGGATTCGTCATTATAAAGGAAGGGAATTGCTTTTACTCTGTTGACTGTGTTATGTTGACTTCTCATGAACTCTGAGTTGTTCATTGACTGCGATAAGCAACTTCACCTTTTCGTGGTGGGAGAGCCTGGTTTTTATCATCATTCATCCGCTTTTCGCTACAGGCACTCCCTTTGGCTGCCGGTGAAGAGTTTTTTTGTTTATTCTCTTTTCACTTTATTTTCACCGTTCGCACACGATGGATACCACAAATATTGAATTGGACTACACTCCAGGGACGAGGGAAGCAGTGGTTAATCTAGAAGATTTGTTACACCTACAGGCTAACCCTTTATTGACTCTGGACCTTTCTTGTACTGAGCATGTTATTCCCATTAATGAAGAGGGTTTTAACATGTCTGACTTCAACTCTGCATCCAAATCTCTTGAGGACGACATGTACAAACTACAAAGACTTGCCTGGCAAAGGCAACATTTGGAAGCATGCCTGCACTACTCGATCGTGCCTAGAGGGATGCGAGTGCTGTGTATGCCTTCGTATGGTGAGGCGCATCCTGTACTCCTCAAAAAATGGCAGGACCTGAACATCGACCTTGGACACAGGTATATCAGGCTACTGCTTGATTATTTTAAACCTTTAGAAGATGAACTTAGGGATAAGGTTGATGTTAATTTTAAAGATCTTAGTCACCGCTTTAAAGCGGAATATTGTGTCCGTAGAATGCGCAACATCTGTTTACAAGTAAATGCCTTTAGTGAGAGACTAAAGGCAATTAAAATGCGTAAATTGCAGAGAGACTTCCAAGATTTTAAAACACGACAAATATTTGTTTGGCCAAGAGGAAACAATTTAGCACAGAATGAAAATGGTATTGCAAATGAGAACGTGAATTGTTTACAGCCCCCTGCATTTGCAGAAGGCTCTTTTATTAACGCTAATAATGACAACAGTTTTATGGTAAATATTCCCTCATCTGTTACTGTCACAGAGGGGACTAACAATGGTTCTGCTGTAACTGACACACCCCCTCCAAACCAACTAGCCTTGCGACAACCGGCCAGTAATCCAGGAGCCAGACCCAAAGATCCCAACACCATTGTTCCTTTAGGATCCTCCACGTCTGAAAATTTTTTACCTTATCCTGTGAAACAAAGATTTCAGCACAGAGGACGTTCTATGAGTCGAGGCCCAAGGAAAAGGAAGCTATCAACAGAAAATTTTCAGCCGACAAGACGAACAAAAATGTGACTGACTTACTTTATAATTTTTCTGATTTTAATTTTTCTGAAGCGGACATTTCCCTTTTAAATCGTGGACTGAATTTTATCCCAGCTAGTACTGACAAATTGAGTGATGTTTTAATTGATCTTAGACTGTTTTGCAGACGAGTGGCCCTGAAAATGTTTTTTAGAGATCATCCGGATTCCACTAGTAACACTGCCTTTAATGTTCATAAAAAGAAAAGCACTTTTATGCCCCCACTTCCCCATAATGTAGAATGTTTTTTAAATCTCTGTGAACAGGATTTCTATGATTTATTTTCTAGGAAGATAAAACCTGGCTTTTATAATTTAAATTTGGATGAATTTAATTCTTTAAAATGTCTAAAACAATGCAATGAAATTTCTGTAAAACCAGCTGACAAAGGAGGAGGGATTGTGGTTTTAAACACTTCTGACTACAATTCCAACATGTGCTCTATGCTTAATGATGATATAACTTATGTGAAATTGAGGTTATATGAAGTCAATACAATCATTAAGAGCGTACACAATACACTATATGACCTACTTATGTGCAGACAAATAAGTGAAGAAATGTACAGATATCTACTTATAGACAATCCCACCATACCTATTATCAAAGGACTCCCGAAAATTCACAAAAATACATATCCCATTCCACTGAGACCCATAGTGTCCGGTGATCACTGGGTGACAGCCAATATTTCAAGCTTTATAGAGCTCTTACTTAGACCAGTGGTTGATTCCTTCACCACCATTTTGAAAGACACATACCACCTGCTTGATTGTCTATCAGAAATACATTTAGACATACATAAACATGAATACATTCTCATAACTTTAGACATGAAAAACCTTTTCACATCAATTCCCAATGATTTGGGCATTGAAGCTGTAAGAAACATACTAGTGACAGAAACGTCTTTCACAAGTGACAGGCAGCTACTTGTAGGTCAACTACTTGATGTGGTCTTGACCAACAATGTGTTCATGTTTCTGAATGATTATTATCTACAGAAATGGGGGGTAGCAATGGGCACCCCGTGTGCTAACACCTATTCCAACCTGGTTGTTTTAGCATGGGAACGCCTACACCTATTCACTCACCCCCTATTTACACAGATAAAAGCATACAAGCGTTTTGTGGATGATATTTTTATCATATGGGAAGGCACTGAGATGGACTTTAGAAAGTTTTTAAGTTATCTTGAAAGCACCTCCACTTTTTTACGCTTTACGATGGAGTGTTCATCCAATTCCATAAACTTTTTAGATGTGACATTAACTATTACTAAGGATGGCACCATTAGTTCTACATTATATAGGAAACCAACCTGGAGGAATACTCTGTTAACTTTTGATAGTATGCATCCCAGATACGTCTTCCCTGGCATCATAAAGAGCCAATTTATCAGAATAAAAAGACTCTGCAATGATACTCACACTTTACATTTTGAAGCAAACCGCTTAGAAAGCTTATTCAGGGAGAGAGGATATGACTCCAGCTTAATTTCAGCCATCAGAAGTAATATAATTGACAATACATTGCCTGAGAATCAACATATATGTACCAGGAAAAGCAAAAATTTCATTGGACACAATGAATTTATATCTGTAACTTTGAATTACACGAGCATTGTTAATGACATTAAGAGAATTTTTTATAATAACTGGAAAATACTAACTATAGATCCCCTGGTCAAGAAATTGGTAGGGGATAGACCTCATTTTATGTTTAAAAACAGTTTGAATTTGAAACAACTATTATGTAATGATAAAAACAAAGTTGAAACCTCACCTTTACTTTTTAGCTACAAGAGAGGTACGTTCCCTTGCTATAACTGTAAGAGATGTGGCTCCATTTCAAAAAAGATAGAATTCCAACACCCCACATTGAATTTTATTTTTCAGCCAAAGTTCTTTGCTAACTGTTGCACCAAGAATCTTATTTATCTTGCCACCTGTAAGAACTGCTCAGCTTTTTATGTAGGCCTTACTAAAAGATGCCTAAAAGATAGGATATATGGCCACTTGTATGATATTCGCAAGAAGAACGATGTAAATGCTTTAGCGAAACATATCATGGAATATCCCCATCATGACTTTGAGTTCAGGGTATTAGAAACAGTTAGATTAAACAAGAGATGTGGAGATAATGTGTTACTGCTGAACAACAAGGAATTAAAATGGATTTTGAGATTAGCTGCACACATACCTCCAGGGATTAATAATCAAGTTTCGATCAAGCCTGTTTTGGAAGCTAGATAAGCCTCCAGCATTGATTTTTCTGTGATTTCTTCCTTGATGCTTTATGACATTTAGCCATTACACTTTCATAATTCCATTCCATAGGTTCCAGTCCATAATTATTCACTTGTTTATCAATTTTTATTAGCAATATGATTCTTCGCCAAATCTTTTTAAAAAATTTTTTTAAAAATTTTTTAACTTTCATGTTTCATTCTACTTTTGCATAATAACTACAATAATACATTTTAACGACACATTTCATTTCATTTTATTTACATTATATTTGTATATTCATTCTTATTTATTCATTTATTTACAAGATATATTTTTACATTTGCATCTATATTTATATGTATTTGATTGAATATTTATAATGGTCAGTTTTTAATAATAAATATTTTAATAATAATTTAAATATATGTGCATTAGTTTATTAAATTAAATTATCCCATATATATACATGCACCTTATCTGACTTTGCACATAAAATACTGAGTTTTTATATCACTCATTTGATATATTTACATATATATATTTCTTGAAGGTTTTTGATACCACATGTTCCACCCTTCACATACCATTATACATGTGTATCATCATGATTTACGTTCATCAAAAATTTTGATTAGTTTACCTTGTATCCATTAAGTAGTTATTATATGTGTATACATTAAAATATATACAGTACAGTTTTACATAATTAATGATATTTATTCATATTAGACAGTCATCAATGTTTATTCTTACTATATCTGTATTGTAATTTAATTTATTTTGTTTCACTCATGTGCAATAGTCTGCCAGCCTGTACTTATTTATTTATTTATTTATTTATTTATTTATTCATTCATTTATTCATTTAATAAGAGTTTTTATCATGAATATTTATTGTGCTTTTTTGTATTTCTATATGCATACGATGAGTCACTCATGCAGTCATTGATCTGTTTAGTAAATCATTCATTCACTCGCTGCGAGCATTTTGCTGCAGTTTTGAGTATCAGCTGGGAAACTGTTTACAAACATCGTTGTTTACTATAGAATTCTGAGTCCTTTTCAAGCTTGCGCATTAAGACAAAGTTTTTAATTGATTAATCATTTAATTGTTAAGTTGCATAATTCATTGGTTTTAATTTGGCGCCTTTTCTTACTTATCTGTATAAATAGATGTGCTAGAAATGTTATTTGTACTGTCTGATGAAGCGTAGTGGTGACTACGCGAAAGCGCTTACCTATTAAAATTGTTTTGTGTCTACACATTGGATTCGTCATTATAAAAGAAGGGAATTGCTTTTACTCTGTTGACTGTGTTATGCTGACTTCTCATGAACTCTGAGTTGTTCATTGACTGCGATAAGCAACTTCACCTTTTCGTGGTGGGAGAGCCTGGTTTTTATCATCATTTCTATAAGTGAAGGGGGTATGCAGTGGACTGCCATGCTGGATATTTGTAATTTCAGTTAGTGAAGGGGGCATGTAATGGGCTGACATGCCGGACATTACTCATTTCTGTAAGTGAAGGGGGTCTACAGAGGACTACCATGCTGAACATTCCTCACTTCTTTAAGTGAAGGGGGCATGAAATGGGCAACCACATTTGGCATTCTTATTTTCTGTAAATGGTGGACATTCCTCTCTTCTGTAAATGAAGAACCTGAGACAGATACCATGATGGAAATTCCTCACTTCTGTAAGTGAAGGGGGTGTGCAGTGGGTTGAAAAGCTGGACATTCCTCATTTCTATAAGTGAAGTGTGCATTTAATGGGCTACCATGCTGAACATTCCTCACTTCTGTGAATAATGCGGCCAGCAAATATCCCCACCCAGCTATCAGCTCTAAAACATAGGAATTGGTTTCCTCAGTCTCCACTGGAGAAATTGCATGATCTCACTTATTTGGTCTGGGGCATAGAAAAGGGACACCTGCCCCTGAATGCATGCATTTTTCTACCCCTGGAGAAGTAAGCAGGCAAAGACTCTTCACTCCCCTCCCTCCAGTGCCAAGACTGCTAATCAAACCATAGGGACCTAGGTCCTCATAACAGCTCCATAGTTCTGCATCATGGTGCCAGGCTGTTTCTTTATAGATGTTTTGCTGCCATAACATAATGCCACAATCTGTTACTGCCACAAGATAATGCCACAATCTGTTCTGCAAATGTTTAGTTCAACAACTGTAGATGAAATTTCTCATAGCCGAAAAGGGTCCCTAGGGATCAGTCCATCAGTAAATAGCTAAATAAATAAATAAATGCAAATAAATAAAAATATAAATATATAGTTTCCATTGCTTACGACTGTCCTTTTACAACCCCCCCTCAAGTCATTATAAATAAGATACATAGTACTAAAGAGCATATGACCCTACAATCCTCCAAAAGTCTCTTCAAAAAAAACCTCAAACAGTATCTCAAAGTGAATTGGCTATGCCCATGTACCAACCCTGATTAAGTTATAGCATATTCTGTAATTATCATAACTTGTAACTATGTCACCAAGCTCTGCTTCCAATCTGATGTCTCTTACTTTTAATTGTGTCTGTCCATGAGAATTGTGAGTCCCTACTAGGGAACACTAATAAGCCATTGTATATAATCCCTTTGTTTTTATACTTGCTTGCTAACTTCTGTGTA
Source organism: Protopterus annectens (assembly GCF_019279795.1). Classification (NCBI taxonomy): domain Eukaryota; kingdom Metazoa; phylum Chordata; order Ceratodontiformes; family Protopteridae; genus Protopterus; species Protopterus annectens. The sequence goes on from NC_056747.1 coordinate 37,324,067, forward strand.
ATCTATGTAAGTTTGTCTATATGGAGCTTTTCTCCCCACTGAAAATGGACATGTATCCAGTCTGACTATCCTGGTAAACAAATATAAAATAAATAAAATAAATAAATAAATAATTATAGAAAACTAATAGCTGTATGACGAAAATTCCTACAGTGAGCCCCCTAAATATATTTGGCACCATAATAGAAAACAGAGCAGCATTTTGAACTACTATTCTAAACGGTGATAACTAACTAATTTGTCTTCAACTTAAAAATAAACGATGTGGACATCCTACAAAAGGGCCTCACTGAGACAGATGCCTGGTGTCAAAGCCATGGCCTCAAGCTCAATGCCAAAAAGTGCATTGTTATCCCTGCTGGTAAAAACTCTCTACCCATGAACTACCACATAGACGGTAGTCTACTTAACACCGAAAGTGTGATAACAGACCTTGAGACACAGGTGGACAGTAGTTTCTCCTTTGATAATCACATCGCCACAGTAGTCAGGAGATCCTTCTATGTGGCACACCTCTTCACAAAAGGTTTCTCGTCCAGGAAAAAATAGGTCATTGTTCCCCTCTACTCGTCACTCATTAGACCCATTATAGAATACAGCACCCCGTTTGGTATGTACCTCACAAGACATCTACAACAACTGGAAAGGCTGCAGAAATACTTCACAAAGAGGATTACCAGCCTCAAACAGATGCCCTATGCAGACTGTCTCAAAAAACTCCAGCTTTACTCCGTCGCATATCGCCTACTCAGAGGCGATCTCTGCCTAACATACAAAGCTATGTCAAACTGCATGCTCCAGGGACCTAAACCTTGTCACCACAATAAACAGAACATGCTGGAGGGATAAATTCCTGTCCCAGAGACTTCCCATACTCTGGAACAAGCTGCCTATCTATGTCAAACAGAGCTCCTCATTAGCACTCTTCAAGAAAAATCTTGATGATTGGATGGGATATAGGAAATTCACCCTGGGAAACACTTCTGTGGCTCTGCTCAACTGGGGCACAGGAAAATAATTTTCTTGGGTGGCGAAAGACAGGGTACCTTTTTGGCTAGGCTTATATAGGCCAAATGGCCAGTAGCCTAGTGCCTACCTATGAACCTATATGTCTTCACAATAACCTGATAAAGATCATTCAGACGCACAGCCTAAATGTGACTAAACCAATTACACAGTCACAAAATATACCAGTAAAAATTATGAGAATTGCTTGGCATTTTGGGGTGATTTTAGACTCCCACAAATAGATATTTTTTCTTATTTTTGTCTCATCTTACAAAGGCTTATATCATATTTTTATCTTCTGACATTTTATGGTCATACATTCTGCACACAATAGTAAAGTAGATGTAAAAATGATTTTCAAGAAAACAGATTTTTATTCAAAATATTATGTTTTCAGCCTTGCCTAAATGACATACTCCAGTCACCTCTTTTTAAGACAAATATTGTTTTACTTCTGATAATAGCCTAAGAAAGTTACTGTATTTAGAATATTCTGTCCTTGATATCCTAAATAAATTCAGTATGTACATTTCTTTGTGCATGAATAAACTGGATATTTACAGTCTGTTGAACTGGAATGGAAAAAGGGTGCAGTAGGTTTACTATGATGTAACAATCTTCTTCTTCTTTCGGCTTTATCCCAGTTAGGGGTCGCCACAGCGGATCACCTGTCCGCACATTGAATGGCAGTGGAGTTTTACAGTGTCGAGTTGCCAGCCCGGCGCCCAACCTTCCACAGAAGGCACACTCACACGCACACCTAGGGCCAATTTAGAGTGTCCAATCCACCTGCAGCATGTCTTTGGGATGTGGGAGGAAACCGGAGCACCCGGAGGAAACCCACGCAACCACAGGGAGGACATGCAGACTCCGCACAGAAGGCACCCCAGCCGAGGATCGAACCGGAGAACCTCTTGCTGTGAGGCGGCAATGCTAACCACTGCACCACCGTGGCCGTATGATGTAACAATAAAACAATGAATACAAAATTGAGCTGCTGTGCAGTGTCTTTCTTTCATATATTGTCATAAATAATCTGATAAACATGATGCATTTTCAGGCTGTCCATTGTCCTGCATGGTATGATATGGTTGTTCATTTTTCCCATGAATAGTGCAGCACTGTAGACTGGTCACATGATGTTTAGATGGTTAAATATGTATTCCTTTCCTGGGACCTAAAGCATTACTGCTTAGCAAAAGAAAAGCCTTCACAGAGCAGATACCACAACATTTTGCTGTACTCTTCTTTATGGGTACAGATGGAATTTTTAAAGGGAAATGTCTGTCTGAGAGATACAGTTCAATGTATGGACTAGACAAACATATACTTTGTCTTGGCCCTACAAACTTTGTGACACAGAAACAAGTGGGTTTGTTTTGCTTTGCTTGCTGAAAACACTCATGTTGACAACATATCTTCCAGAATAGTACCAGCAACAGATGTCAATAACCACTAAATATAACATTCAAACACAAACTCTATATTTTCTGTGGGAGGCGGCACAGCTTACCACATTTGCTTTAGCAAAGAGCTGCATAGTCAACTCTGATATCACGGTAGGTCAGAAAAGAGTGAAATTTCAAGCCTGCAGTGACCATAGACACAGGTCGTCATTATGGAAAGCCACCTCCTATGTATTATGGAAATAAGCTACAAGTTCCCCATGTGTAAAGTAACTAGATCTGCTGTACTTAGTGTCAAAAGAGCATAGTCCTGGTATGTCTTGAGTCACTGTATATGATAACTGACATCTTAGATTCAGCAAAAACACTTTTCTCAAATACAGCATTAGAAGAACAGGTGTGCTACCTTTATGACAGCATATTACTATTGAATGCCATTAGCACTTTTTGTTTTTGTAAATCATACTTGACAACATTAACAGTTATATATGAAAATACTACTTTTTAAGAGTAAAGTATAATGGATCTTAAAAAAGGAACAAATATACTATAAAATAATTCATTTTGTCTAATGCATTACTGCTCACATTTGTTAACAGTCCCTAAACAAAAGGGCCCTAACAGGTCATGGGTAACACTAAATAGTGCAGAAATGGATCTCTAGATAAAGATAATAATAAAAAATAGGAAAAGACCAGAAGAGCTTGAAAAGAGCAGCAGAGGACTGACAAGACAAGTTGGACAGAGATTGTTGAGGTGATAGGGGTCTGGGGCAGCTGTTTGGCTCAGGGAGTTTTAGGTTGACCATGAATATGAGGTCTGCTAGAGAATGATGGGATCATGGTAGACTATTGGAGCTAAAGATTAAAGTAGATTGATCAGTCAAGAAAAAAGAACAGAGTGGGACTAGAATAAAAGAGGAGACAGCATGAGGTAAGTAGACAGGATGGGGTTGATGGGAAAAGTTGGGAGGGAGTCAGAGAACAAAAGGACATAGATGTTGTCTGAGGAGTACAGATAAGTGGGATGGCACAAAGTAATTTAAAACAAAAAGTGGGAAATACACCCAGCAAAGGGAGGACAATGAGAAGGAAGACATATTGCAAAGAAATGTGTAGACAGAGGAAAGAGCAAGGACTGCTGTTCCAACACCACATTGAAAGAAAGGAGGAAATAGCAGGTATGGGAGGGATAGAAGGAAAAAGGGTAGAAAATAAGGCTAGCAGGTAGAGTACAGAGGGCATGTCTGGGAAAGGAATCAGGTGTGAAAAGCAACAAGTAAGGAGGACTGGGGTGGAGGAAGTGAAGGAGGCAATGTTTCAGACAGGAAGTGTACTGTCATGAAAGAGGAAGTGCAGGAAGTGAAGGGGATAGTCAGTTCTAGGACAAAGATTTTTTTTTGTGATATTGATGAAGTGGATTATGGAAGTAAGAAGCAGTGGGCAAGGGAGAATGGTTTGGGGACTGGTGGGAGATGAAAAAGGACCTGCACTGTGTGAGGAATAGACTTTATCACTTCTCAGAGTCAGAGCTCAGAAGGAAAGGGCTCAGAATCAGAGCTCAGAAGGAAGGGGCTCAATCAGAGCTCAGAAGGAATGGGCTCAGAATCAGAGCTCAGAAGGAAGGGGCTCAGAGTCGGAGCTCAGAAGGAAGGGGCTCAGTGTCAGAGCTCAGAAAGAAGGGGCTCAGAATCAGAGCTCAGAAGGAAGGGGCTCAGAGTCAGAGCCCAGAAGGAAGGGGCTCAGAATCAAAGCTCAGAAGGAAGGGGCTCAGAGTCAGAGCTCAGAAGGAAGGGGCTCAGAGTCAGAGCTCAGAAGGAAGGGGCTCAGAATCAGAGCTCAGAAGGAAGGGGCTCAGAGTCAGAGCCCAGAAGGAAGGGGCTCAGAATCAAAGCTCAGAAGGAAGGGGCTCAGAGTCAGAGCTCAGAAGGAAAGGGCTCAGTGTCAGAGCTCAGAAGGAAGGGGCTCACAGTCAGAGCCCAGAAGGAAGGGGCTCAGAGTCAGAGCCCAGAAGGAAGGGGCTCAGAGTCAGAGCTCAGAAGGAAGGGGCTCAGAGTCAGAGCTCAGAAGGAAGGGGCTCAGTGTCAGAGCTCAGAAGGAAGGGGCTCAGAAGCAGAGCTCAGAAGGAACGGGTTCAGAGTGGGATTAGGCTACTTCATTGAACTAATTTTCACTGAAACTCATCTTGCAGAAAATAATTAATTGAATCATCATTTCAGTGAATTACCTCATTACAGTTAAGTACCAATTTTAGGCATTAGTTTTTCAATACCCCCCCATGTGTAAGGGTTGTCCCCTTCACCACCACCATGTTTACATATTACAACTCCAGAGGCACAGAACCATGCAGAAAAGACACAGCTAATATTCTCAAAGATTGGCCATCTTTCCCAAGCCTCTTTGAGCTCAAGGTCATAATATTTAGGTTGGGGGGGGGGTGCAGGGGAATTACCTGTCACAAAATGATGGTAACATTGGCACAGTAAGCTTTTTTTCTTTTTGATTTAGTAAAATCCAGATTCATTAATTTATTTACAGTGCAGCTATGCTGTACTTCAGTGAAGATTGACTGACAAAATGCCATGAGCTCACAGACTTGGTTGGGAGAAGTGGCTAAGCTAAGACAGAATGGGGGAGAATGTCAGAGATTCAGAAGAGAAAAGTAGGTACTCAGACAATAGACAAAAGGAAAAAGTGAGCATAAATTGTTACAGAGGAACAAAGACGAGTGACTCAGAGTTTTGTCAAGAAGATGTGAAGGAGTCCAGGTAAAAAAATGTCAGTACTGCAAGCAGAATTGCAGGAAGGGAGGATAGTTATTCCTGGTATCACAGAAATATGGAGCAGAGACAAGAGAAGTGTTTCGCATGGAGGTGCCTGAGTGCAGTCTTTTCGGGCTTGACTGATGATGGGGTGAAGTACTTGAAGAAGAAAATGAAATGTGAGATCTAAGAGGAGAAGGAGTATCAAGGCGTCAGGCAGGGTCAGAGCCTGGGGTAAAAGAATTAGAGCTTAACGTAGTGTAGGTGCATCTGGCTTAGCAGCACACAGGATAAAGTCCTGACTGTAACCTAGTCAAATCTGAATCAGCTAGTGATCTGTGTAATGAAGGAGCTGGTTGTGAAGGGTGAGAACCTGGGTGGGTCAGAACCTGGGGTAAAAGAATTAGAGCTTAACGTAGTGTAGGTGCATCTGGCTTACAGCACACAGGATAAAGTCCTGACTGTAACTTAGTCAAATCTGAATCAACTAGTGATCTGAGTAATGAAGGAGCTGGTTGTGAAGGGTGAGATTAAGCCACAGCTGCTGGTGGAAGAAGCAGTTATTACTGGCTTATACATCTGGAGGAAGGGGAGGGGAGCTGCCAGTGCTAACTCACCCATTCTGGGTGAGACGTGCTGTGAAAGCTGGCTCTCCCATCCTGGAGGAGGGGAGCTGTCAATGCTGGTGCTCCCATCCTGGGGAGGAATCTGTCAATGCTGGCTCATCTATCCTGGGGGATAGAGCTGCCAATTCTGTCTCACCCATCCTGGGGAAGGGGTGCTGCCAAAGCTGGCTCTCCCATCCTGGAGGAGGGGAGTGTCAATGCTGACTCACCCATCCTAGGGAGGAAGCTGCCCATGCTGGCTCACCTATCCTGAGGGATGCAGCTGCCAATGCTGGCTCTCCCATCCTGTGGGACAGAGCTGCCAATTCTGGCTCACCCATCTGGGGTAGGGGTGCTGCCAAGACTGGCTTGCCCATCCTGGAGGAGGGGAGCTACCAATGCTGGCTTTCCTATCCTAGGGAGGAAGCTGACAATGCTGACTCACCTATCCTGCAGAAGAGCAGGCAGGTCAATCTACTGCAAGACTGACTCATGGGAGAGTCTAATTGTCTTAGCACATGGCACAAGTGGTGTGAATGAGTACTGACTAAGTACCCCACATGCACACTAGAACAGGCACTATACCTGGCATTTATTTATTTTATTTTATTTTTGTTAAGGGAAAATCAATCTGCCCTTCTTTGATCTTTCCACCTAACATCCAACTCATAAGGACAAGGGTTAAATAAAATATGTGTGAATAGCTAATTAGCCACCATGTTTTTGGAAGGTTGGCTGAAACTGCAGTATCTGGAGGAGACCTAGCCAGACAAGGAAAGATCATGAACAAGCAGATGCTACACAATTAGAACCAGGGATCAAGACTGAACCTTGAACTTTGGAGTTGTGAGACAAAAATTATACCACAAAACCACCATGTTGCTCAGAAGTACACATTCTAAAGTAGACTGTATTTTGTGACTTCTATCCATTCAAGCTGCCACGGGAGAAATCCGAGTAATAGAACCCTAAAAAAATAATAATAGCTGTCTGGATGATGGTCCTTCCTGATGGGATTACAGGGGAATCTAATGATTGTCAGGTAATATGGAGGACAAAACACCAAGAAAAAAAGTGGAGGGAGTGCTTGTGGATAATTGCACAGCATCTTCCCCCAAATGTATCAAAGGAATAGCATAAATAGGAGGAAGAGAGCTATACTCATGGAGGATCTTAATCTACAAGGACCAGAGAGGAAGTCTGTGAGTTTAAGGGTAGGCAGAGTAGGAGCAGCCTGGGGTAGTGAATGACTCACTAGACATTCAATGAGCTGGTACAAAGCTGTTGTTGACAGGATAGAATTCTGGATGTGTTCCTATCTATCATGGAGGAGATCAGGCATGTTTAGCTGAAGGCAACGTTAGCCACCAGTGATCATGCCACTGTGTGCTTTTCAGTGGGCAAAACAGTAGATGAAGATGTGTGATTTTGGGGAATGGGTGACACTGATTTTGGGAGGGGCTCATTGATGAGTTAGAGGAATGTAAGGAAATTAAAAGAGTAAAACTATGAGAATGGGTCACAAGTGGAGTACTATGTGCAAAGGTTTCAGTCCCGACAAAAGAAAAACAGAGAGCAGGCTATCGTAATTACATGGGAATGTGAAGCTAGCAATTAAGGTACAACAAAGGGCAAGCAAGAAATTGGAGGGAATAGAGAGGGAGGAAGCACAGTACAAGGATAATAGCAGAACTGCAACAGAGGAAGTGAAGACAGAAAAGGCACAAGTTGAAAAGATGTCAGAAGGGGTCAAGAAGTGGAGCAAAGACTTTTGGATATACTATAGAAATGAAAGAGGGAGGGACAGAACAATTTATGCTGACAAAAGATGAGAAGCACATCATGAAAGACTTGGAAAAAGCATAAGTATTAAATGACTACTTTGATGCAGTCTTCCTAAAGGGAAGTTGAGGGTACAATGCTTGAGGAGAGTCTAAGCAGATGGGAGAGCAGCAGATATCAAGTTAGACTGTGAGCCAGTAAACAAATAGCTGCATGTAGAGATGGTGAGACAAGATGATCAGAAGTGCTACCTCCCAAGTTCCCAAGAAATGTCACCAGTTTTTGTTAGACCTCCAGTAGAGCTCTTCAGCAGATAACTAGCCACTGTAAATGTGCTCTAAGACTGCAAGCCACCAAGTGTGGCACAAGGTGGTGGGGGGCTTGCAGGAAAAATATTGAGCACCACAAGCTTTTATAACCTAACAGTAGTGGCAGAGAGGGTCATGGAGAAAATCCAGAAGGGTAGATTGGTTGCTTTCTTAGAGATCAACAATGTATAGAACAAGAAGTTGTATAGATTCGTGGTCAGGATGAGCTGTCAATCCAGTTCTACTGCTGCACTGAAGCAGAAGGTCAGAGTGGAATACTCCTTGATGTAGTCAGCCTGGACTACATTAAGGCCTTTGACAATCAGCCTGGACTACATTAAGGCCTTTGACAGTCAGCCTGGACTACATTAAGGCCTTTGACAGTAAGCCTAGACTACATTAAGGCATTTGACAGTCAGCCTGGACTACATTAAGGCCTTTGACAGTCAGCCTGGACTACATCAAGGCCTTTGACAGTCAGCCTGAACTACATTAAGGCCTTTGGCTCATTTTTGTGCAAGTGGCTGCTTGGAAAGCTGGAGGGGATAGAAGTAGGACTAAAAATGAGGAAAGGAATAAGGTGTGGGACATTGAGCTTTGTGATGACAGGGATTATGCCAGTAATAAGGAAGGTAAATAGAAGAGTATTGCATGGGCCAGCCCTGGTTCTAGTTCAGTTCAATGTGTTTGCTTGGCACATATTGAAGAGGAGAGTACAGCATCAATCTCTTGGCTAATGACATAAAGACAAGTTCAGCAGAGGAGGTTGGAAAAAAGACTAAGGAAGGATTTGGCAAGATTTACCAAGAAGTCTAAAAGGTAGCATCTAAAAGTTAGTTGAAGACAAATGCAAAGTACTGTACCTTGCTCACAACAGCTATGTTACTGTTATCATCTGGAGGACTGAAACAAATAGCAAAAAAAGCAGGAAAAAAGATTTGGGGTTATTGGTTAGACATGGACTGTGCCATCAGGAGCCGAGTGAAAGGACAGTAGCAACATCTAACAGAGTGCCGGGTGAAACTTTATGCTATATGTCTGAGCAGCAAGATCCTTGATTTATAGGCAGAATTATTCTTCAATAATGCTGGTGCTGTCAGGTGATCCCTAGTAAGTAGTGTCTAAAGGGGATGTGCAATGGCTAGACAGCAATGCTTTTAGGCTAGTAGGGGTTTGGGAAATAACTGGCCCTATAAGGTTAGATCTGTTAGGCAGGTAGGGTAGAGTAGCTGGCTATTTAATGGACCTCTGACCAAGTAAGGTCAAGTTCATTGAGTATGGGAGACTACAGAAGAATGTGAGGGGTGTTTGAGGCAGGGAATTCCTAGGTCAGGAGAGGTATACCATGAGAATCCTAGCAGTTGGAAATATATTTCCAATAAGACTGGCAAAGGAGGAAAAGAACAGATAGCTTTTATAGGTTCATAGGTAGGTACTAGGCTGTCTGCCCGAAGGCATTTATAAGCCTAGCCAGAATGTGTTGGCTTTCGCCCCCCCCCCCCCATTAGATTAGTTCCCTTTGCCTCTGTCCAGCAGGCCATTGAAGTGATCCTCGGGGTAAACTTTCTGTTTCCCATCCACTCGTCAAGGTTTCTCTTGAAGAGTGTTAGCAAGGAATTCTGCCTAATGTAGATTGGAATCTTGTTCCAAAGCATGGGAAGTTTCTGGGACAGGAATCTATCCCTCCAGCATGTCCTATGTATTGTTGTGGTGAGGTTTAGATCCCTAGAGCATGGGGCTCTAGGGGATAAGGTTTTCTTTACGTGGAGCATGTCCATCAATTCTGGGTTGGACATGGCCTTGTATGTCAGGCAGAAATCACCTCTGAGTAGGTGGTATGCAACAGAGTACAGCTGGAGTTTCTTTAGTCGAGCTGCATAGGGCATCTGTTTGAGGCCAGTGATCCTCTTGGTGAGGTACTTCTGTGGTCTTTCCAGCTGTTGCAGGTGTCTTGTAAGGTACATCCCAAATAGGGTGTTGTACTCGAGGATGGGTCTGATGAGTGATGAGTAGAGGGGCACAATGACCTCTTTTGATCTGGATGCGAACCCTTTTGTGATTAGGTGTGCCACATAGAAGGATTTTCTAACTACTTTGGCAATGTGATTATCAAAGGAGAGATTACTATCTGCTTGGGTCCCTAGATCCCTTATTACATTTTCCATATTTAGGGGGCTACCACCTATATGGTAGTTTGTGGGTACTTAGTTTTTTCCAAAGGGGATGACTATGCACTTTTTGACATTTAGCTTGAGGCCATGATTTTGACACCAGGTATCCGTCTCAGTGAGACCCTTTTGATGGGATGTTTGTGTCAGCCGGAGAGTTGATTATAGCCCCTAGTGCAGTCATCAGCCATAGTCCTCCTGTGATTGCCTGTACCTCTGAGAGGTATATGCCAAACAGGAGAGGTCCTAGTACTGAGGCCTGGGGAACGCCACTTGTAACCTGTTTAGAGTCGACCTAGCTCCCGCAACTCTCATCATATGGGTTCTGTCCTTGAGCCAGTTTGCAACCCATCTTGTGACGTAGGGGTTAATGTTCAGGCTGGTGAGCTTGTGTATAATACCAGAATGGGGAATGGTGCTGAAGGCCTTTGCAAGGTCTAGGTAGGCTGTGTGAACCACCTTTCCCTCATCTATAACCTTGGTAACTGTCTCAAAGAAGTCCACCAGGTTTAGGAAGCATGATCTGCCCTTAACAAAGCCGAACTGGGTAGGGTCCAAAGTTTGGAGGTTCCCAATGTCTCTGTTAATGAGTTCCATGATGATGTGCTCCATAGTTTTGCAGACCAAGCTAGTCAGGCTTATAGGACAATAGTTCCTGGGGTCTGTTGTGGCTCCACCTTTGTGGAGCAGAAAAAACATCACTGTGCGCCACTCTATGGGTATGTAGCCTGTGGAGAGGCTGAGTCTGAACAGTGTGTTTATGTGAGGGGCGAGTTCGTCTTTGAGCTCATGTAGGACGCAGCCTGGGACACTGTCTGGTCCCATTGATGCTGTGTTTTTGGTTTTGGAGAGGGCTGTTTTAACCTGAGTGTCTGTGATTTCAGGGGCTCTATATTCTTCTGGTATGATTATGGGCCCTTTTGGGGGTAAGACGGGGGTGAGGTTTGCACTGAACCTGTCTGCCAGAATGTTGGCGATATCAGTCAGTTCAGTGTATTTTGTGCCATTCTGCACTAACTCCAAGCAGATGTGAGCATTGACACTTAGATTCTTGACATAGCCAAGAATGCCTTGTGGTTATCTTTGGAGTCCTTGGCAATTTTTCTTTCGAAGCTCACCTTGGATGATTTTATGAGGGATCGTAGTTTCTTGATGATACTGATCAGGGAAGTCTTCCCTTCTTGGGATTTTACTCTTTTCTGTACTAGTTTCCTCCTTCTATTGTATAGCTTGTTTGTGGCAGGGGTCCATCAGACTCGTTTCCTTTTCTTGGAGGAGTAAGTCTTGGTTTTGCTTGGGATAGCATGATCCATGCATTCTTGTAGGTGCCCATAGAATGCATTAGTAAAGGATTTTGCAGCTTGGACAATGTTATCCTTTAGCATGGGGGCTTTGAAACTTTCCACCTCGGTCTTAAGTAAAGTGAAGTTTGCTTTTGAAAAGTTTTTTACAGTGGTTTTCTTGTCTGGGGGGTGGGAGCGGAATGTGGATATCCAAAGTGATTTGTTTATGGTCATATCTAACCAACAAGGGGTTGACCTTCGGTGTGGAACACCGGTCGCCCATGTTGGTGATGACCAGGTCTAATATGTTGTCATCTCTGGTGGGAGTGTTAACCAGTTGATCCAGGGCATTTGAGTTTATAAATTTAAAGAAATGTTGGGCAAGGGATTTAGTACTTGAGTAGTTCTCCCAGTTAATGCTTGGGTAATTGAAATCACCCAATATTAGGTTGTTTGGTAGGACCTTTATGTTTCCCAGTGTTTCAAGAAATGCGGAATGGGGGTCCTGGGACATGGTCTGTGATCTGTAGCAAGCTACAATTTGAATTGCAGCTTTGCCCATTTTTAGTTGCACGTGAATGATCTCTGAAGCATCGTGCCATGCCACTAACCTGGAGGTGTGGGTGTCCTTAATAAATAATATGGATACGCCCCTGCCTTTTGTATTTTGGTCTAGGTTCTGTGGCCAAAATGTATGGTATGAGTTCTAGCCAGGTAGTGCTGGGGAGTTCTCTGGAGCCTTAAACCAGGTTTCTGGTACTGCACATATATCAATTTTTTCCATACTGAGGAGTGCCTCGAGTGCGTGTATTTTGAGGTTTAGACTTCTGGCATTGAGTAGCATTACCCTCAGATTTTTGTTACTTGTGCTATTTACGGCTGGGGGTTTGTCTTTTGAGCCTTGCCTAAAATAGGCACAATGGGGTGGCAAGAGCCTTGGCCAGTATTCAAAAGCCTAAGGCTGACAAATGCAAGCCATCTCTAGCGAAGCAGCATGGCTTGTCGAGCATGTCATCCCAAGCGGACAGACAATGGATCCCCTTTGAATGATACCAGAAACTTAGCCAATTGTTGAAATTGATACTTTTTTCTTTATACCGTGGTATCATTCTTGGTGAGGGCAGGATGCTACTCAGCTTTACAGACTAAAATTTGGTTTTGAAATTATATTTAAGACCTGGAGCTATTTGGTAAAGTTATTGCATTTTTTTACAAGCTTCAGGAGCAAGAGATCTGTTTGCTTCAACTGAATTTTTTTGTTGGCATTTTCAACCACTACAGTGGTAAGTCACTTTGGTCTGCACTTTTTGTTTGTTTTAAAGTTGTCTATTGACTGTTTTATTAGCACCTCTGCTAATCTGGGGTTATTGTTCACTTACCAAATTAAAAAAACCTCAAACCACAAAAAAATGAAAGGGAAACAGCAACCTGGAAAAGCAGCAAACACCAATAATAGCGAAATAAAATACCTTGAATGGCCATGGTTGGCAAACATTGCACATACAACAAACCAAGGTGTGGGACTGCCATGCCCATCCCCAGCTATATATACCAACTCTGAGATCACACTATAGTGGGGAATAGGGCAAATTTTGTAGGCTTCCCTTCACTTACCTTATGCATCACATTACTTCCTGGTTGTTTGCTGACTATGGCCATTCACTGAATTTATTTTCAAAGTTGGTGTTCGCTGCTTTTTCAGTTCCCTGTTTTACGTTGGTTGTTTTGTGGTTTGAGGTTTTTTAATTCAGTAAGTGAACATAGACCCCCCTAATCTGTTTGCATACCAGTACCAACACAACTTCTGTTACTCCTGTTGTGCTGAAGTTTGCTATTAAGAACTGTTATCTTCCTACACACTTGGGAGGAAGCTCGTGAAAGAAACTGATATTATTTTGGATTTGTTAAATTATCTGTGAAGTTTGTATGGGCAAGACCTGATGGGAAATACCTACACACTTGCATGTAAGTTAATTGATGCAACTCACTGGTCAATACACATATATATATATATATATATATATATATATATATATATATATATATATATATATATACACAAATATTTCAAGCACAGGCATTAATGCCTTTGTAGCCTGATGATATACCAAAACACTTGTTCATGTCTAGGCTGTTCTTAAAAATATGTGAACTAGTGCTTGCTTTAATGTAATTTGGTAGGCTGTTCCATGCTCTGAGCCCTGAGCTCAGAGCCCTTTCTTATTTGCAGTGGTGATGGACAGGTTGACAGACGAGAACAGACAGGAGGCCCCATGGACTATGATGTTTGCAGATGACATTGTGATCTGTAGTGAGAGTAGGGACCAGGTTGAGGAGATCCTTGAGAGGTGGAGATAAGCTCTAGAGAGGAGAGGAATGAAGGTCAGCAGGGCTAATACAGTATATATTGTGTGTGAATGAGAGGGAGGATAGAGGAATGGTGAGGATGCAGGGAGTAGAGTTGGTGAGGGTGGATGAGTTTATGTACTTGGGATCAACAGTTTAGAGTAATGGTGAGTGTGGAAGAGAGGTGAATAAGAAAGTACAGGCATGGTGGAATGGGTAGAGAAGAGTGTCAGGAGTGATTTGTGACAGACGAGTACCAGTAAGAGTGAAAGGAATGGTATACAAGAGGGTAGCAAGACCAGCTATGTTATATGGGTTGAAGATGGTGGCAATGACAAAAAGGCAGGAGTCAGAGCTTGACGTGGAAGAGTTAAAGATGTTAAGATTTGAACTAGGTGTGATGAGGATGGACAGGATTAGGAAGCAGTATATTAGAGGGTCAGCTCAGGTTGGACAGTTTGGAGACAAAGCAAGAGAGGCGATATTGCATTGGTTTGGACATGTGCTGAGGAGGTATGCTGGGTATATTGGGAAAAGAATGCTAAGGATGGAGCTGTCAGGTAAGAGGAAAAGAGGAAGGCCTAAGATAAGGTTTATGAATGTGGTGATAGAGGACATGCAGGTGGTTGGTGTGACAGAGCAAGAAGCAGAGGACAGGAATAAATGGAAACAGATGAGTACACCCATCTCATAGTAGTGTATCATACATAAGGTGAGTACAGCCATCTAATAGTGCAGTATCACAGTACCTGTGAATAAGGTGAGTACAACCATCTCATAGTGCTGTATTGCAGTATCTGTACATAAGGTGAGTACACCCATCTCATACCGTTGTATCACAGTATCAGAACATAAGGTGAGTATACCCATCTCATAGTGCTGTACCATACATAAGGTGAGTACACCCATCTCGTAGTGCAGTATTGTAGTACCTGTACATAAGGTGAGTATACCCATCTCATAGTGGTGTATCACAGTACCTGAATGTGCACCTATCTATCACAGTACCTGTAGATAAGGTGAGTACACCAATGTCATAGCGGTGTATCACAGTGCCTGTGCCTAAGGTGAGTACACACATCTCACAGCAATTGGTCTGATGGCCTATACATAGGTAGAATTCACCAATCTCATACTGCTGTATCATACATATAGTGAGTACACCCATTTCATAGTGCTGTATCATATATAAGGTGAGTACACCCATCTCATAGTGCTCTATCAGAGTATCCCTACATAAGGTGAGTACACCCAAGTCTTAGTTCTGTATGACAGTACCTGTACATTAAGTGAGTGCACCCATCTCATAGTGCTGTATCATACATGAGCTGAGTACACCCATCTCATAGTGCTGTATCACAGTACCTGTGAACAAAGTGAGTACACCCATCTCATAGTGCTGTATCACAGTATCTGTACCTAAGGTAAGTACACCATTCTCATACTGCTGTATCATACATAGGGTGAGTACACCCATCGTATGATGCTGTATCACAGTACATGAGGTGAATACACCCATCTCATAGTGCTGTACAACACTACTTGTACATAAGGTGAGTATACCCATCTTATAGTGCTTATCACAGTACCTGTACATAAGGTGAGCATACCCACCTCATAGCACTGTAGCACAGTACCTGTACATAAGGTGAGTGTATCCATCGTATACTGCTGTATCACATTACCTGTACATGAGGTGAATACACCCATATCATAGTGCTGTATAACACTACTTGTACATAAGGTGAGTATACCCATCTCATCCTACTGTATCACAGTATCAGTACATAAGGTGAGTATACCCATCTGATAGTGCTGTACCATACATAAGGTGAGTACACCCATCTCATAGTGCTGTATCACACTACCTATGCAAAGGGTGAGCATACCCATCTCACACCAATGGGTCTGATGGCCTATACGTAGGTAGAATTCACCCATCTCATACTGCTGTATCATACATAAGGTGAGTACACCCATTTCATAGTGTGGTATCCTACATAAGGTGAGTACACCCATCTCATAGTGCTGTATCATGCATAAGGTGAGTACACCCATCTCATAGTGCTGTATCATACATATGGTGAGTACACCCATTTCATAGTGTGGTATCCTACATAAGGTGAGTACACCCATCTCATAGTGCTGTATCATGCATAAGGTGAGTACACCCATCTCATAGTGCTGTATCACACTTCCTGTGCAAAAGGTGAGCATACCCATCTCACAGTAGTGGGTCTGAGTGCCTATACATAGGGTGAAGACAACAATCTCATAGTTCTGTATTATACATAAGTTGAGTACACACATCTCATAGTGCTGTATCACAGTACTTGTACATAAGGTGATTACACCCAACTCATAATGCTGTATCACAGTACCTGTACATAAGATGAGTACACCCATCTGATAATGCTGTGTCACAGTATTTGTACATAAGGTGAGTACACCCATCTCATAATGGTGTATCACAATACCTGTACATAAAGTGAGTACACCCATCTTGTAGTACTGTATCACAGTACCTGTAGATAAGGTGAGTATATTCATCTCATTGTGCTGTGTCACTGTACCAGTACATAAGGTGAATACACCCATTTCATAGTGCTGTATCACAGTGCCTGTGCATTAGGTGAGTACACACATCTCACAGCAATGGGTCTGAGGTCCTATACATAGGTAGAATTCACCCATCTCATCCTGCTGTATCATACATAAGATGAATACACCCATCTCATAGTGCTGTATCACAGTACATGTGCATAACGTGAGTACACCCATCTCATAGTACTGTATCATACATAAGGTGAGTGCACCCATCTCATAGTGCTGCATCACAGTTGCTGTGAATAAGATGAGTACACCCATCTTATAGTGCTGTATCATACATAAGGTGAGTACACCCATCTCATAGTGCTGTATCAGAGTATCTGTACATAATGTGAGTACACCCATCTCATAGTACTGTATCACAGTACCTGTACATAAGGTAAGTACACCCTTTTCATACTGCTGTATCACAGATAAGGGGAGTATGGCCATCTCATAGTGCTGTATCACAGTACCTGTGAATAAGGTGAGTACACCCTTCTTATAGTGCCCTATCACAGTACCTGTACATAAGGTTAGTACACCCATCTCATAGTGCTGTATAACAGTATTTGTACATAAAATCAGTACACCCATCTCATAGTGCTGTATCACAGTACTTGTACGTAAGGTGAGTATACCCATCTCATAGTGCTGTACCATACGTGAGGTGAGGACACCCATCTCATAGTGCTGTATCACACTACCTGTGCAAAAGCCGAGCATACCCATCTCCCAGCAGTGGGTCTGAGTGCCTATACATAGGGTGAATACAACAATCTTATAGTTCTGTATTATACATATCAGTACACCCATCCCATAGTGCTGCACATAACTGAGTACAGATTTTTCCAGGCCTGGCACCAGTGTGCATAACAGCACTGGGCACCTTTTTATCCTGGGGCTTGTGCACCCAGCTGTCTTTTTTTTTATTTTTTAACCTACTTCTCTCCATGGTATATGCTATATACAATACACTGTATATATCAGTGTTGTCTTGGTGAGAGTTTTTGAAAACAGTGTCGAACTTATGAAGGTACTCACCAAGAGTTGAGGATGAAATCTCTTCCAGCAATATTACTCTCCTTTTCTTAATGATTTATCATCTGACACTATATCTCCTGCATATGTGGTTATGTTTAAGGAATTCTTGTAGATGATGACAATTCTGCCTGCCTGCCTTTTTATTTGTCCCTCAAGCCTAATTATATTGAAACCAGGTGGGGTAACTTCATTATCATTTATGTATTTTTTCAGCCAGGTTTCTGTAGCTATGATTATGTCTGGGAAATATATGACAATACAAGCATGTATGTTCTGAATTTTATTGCATATGCTTCAAAGATTGCTATTTTGGAGGAGAAGGCTGGAACTGGGGATGGGAGAGGGAAAGAGAATGGTTCATGTAATACTGTGCTGTTACTGTTTTTTTTTTTCTTTTGCCGTTGTGTGGGGCCGATGTTTGGGTGAATCTCTACACTGATTGTTTTGGGTGGAAATTTTATGAAGGAAAGCATGTAGCCAAATGCATTTCTCCTTTAGTTTTATTGGATTGCATGTGGTAATATATCTTGATTTAAGATACCTGGAATTGAAGAAGACTAAGAGGTTTGTTGGTACTGTGGGAATTGATAGACTTGGGTACTGTTGGTGTAGTGAGTGTTGGTTTGTAGAAGTATTACTTATATTTAGTAAGCAGGTATAGTAATTGGTAAACAGTGCTAATATGCTGAGAAGGCACACTAGTAAGGTTTGATTCAGAGTCATTTATGACATATAAGTTAAATTTTGCTGAACTTATTAGTTTGCACTGTAAAATGTTACTAGGTATAGTTACTACAGTGTAACTTTGCAGCACTTTGAGTAAATGAGTCAGCGATGCTAATAATAGGGCAACTGCTACTGGGTTATGTTTTTTTTGTTTTGATGCAGAGATAGGTTGGGAGAAGTGTAGAGATGGAGTTAGGATAGTTTAAATGTAGAGTAGGAGGGAGTGGGTGGGAACTGGGGGTAGAGCAGAGTGAGCCTGACTGGAACCAAACCACTGAATCAGCAATGTAATAAAGACTTTCAGCTTTTCCCGGTTAGGGGTTGCCTCAGCGGAACTCTGGTCCGCTCATGATTGGCAGTAGATTTTTATGGTGCCGAGTTACCTGCCTGACGCCCGACCTTCAATGAAGGCATGGCCATTCACGCTCGCACCTACTTGCATGTCTTTAACGTCACTCGACCGTGGGGAGGACATGCAGACTCCACACAGAAGGCGCTCCAGCCGAGAATTGAATGGGAAAACCTCTTGCTGTGAGGTGACAATGCTAACCTCTGCACCACCACGGCTATCAGCAATGTAATAGTGTTGAGAAAAAAAAAAAAACAAAACAGCGAACAGTGAACGAATGTAGACAAACCAACACAGAGACTGGAGAAAGCTGCAACACTTTATTCTGGTACCTCGGCTAGATGCCTTCAAAGGAATGAATGCATTGATGCCTGTTGCACCTTATATACTTTAAGACATCAATTAATATAATTGACAAATACCTTGATTGACCCATACAGTTTAAAGAGACATAAACTAAAGCATGTATATATATAAAAAAACACATGCTGTGAAAAAATGCAGGGTAGTATACAAAATTCTATACATAAATACCTAAATAACAAATTTAAGTACACAACACCTAAGATTATGCCTAACAATACACCTAGAAAACTTTGAATACATAATGTGAAGTTATATCGTAAGATTAACTTCTAAATTCATGCCCCTAGGTTTTAAAGTACTGAATTTCAAAATAAACCTACTTTCTAACTTTAGCAAACTCTGTAGGAAATTTCCAGTATTATGAAATTCCGGCTTGGCAAGTGCACAAAAAAATAATGAATCAAAACTACCATTGTGAACTAGATTAAAATGTTGAGAAACTGGGCTATCATTTCTGACGTTTCGAATATCACCTAGATGTTCTAAGACACGAATTTTTAACTGCCGTTTGGTCTGACCAATGTAATATTTAGATGGAACACAATCACAACCAATCAAATACACAACCCCGCATGATTTACAATTAAAAAAATTATGCGCAGTGTATTTAACCCCATTAATGAGACTGCCTGATAAGTTTTTTACCCTTGAACAAATCTTGCATGTTCCACATCTGAACATGCCAGAAGGTAGATTGTGGATACTACCAGACGTGCCACAAGTTTTCACTTTATATTTCAAAATTTCCTTAAGGTTGGCATACCTGCCATAAGAAAAGGAAACATGATTTGGAAACAAGTGACCAATCTCCTCATTATTGCAAACAATGGGCCACATAAACTCAACAATGTTCTTTAACCTCACAGAGAAAGGGGAAAATTTGGTTACAAAAAACAATCTATCTATGTCTGCAAAAACAATCTTTTCATCTCTAAATTTAACAACATGAACTTTACCAAAATTATTGTCTTTTCTGTTTAAATTGAGTAATCTATCTAAACTCTTGCTAATTAAACTTTCAGAGTATCCCCTCATTGACAACCTTTTCCTTACATTTTCAAATTCCACATTCCAAATGCACCTCTCAGAAGTATGTTCACTGGTGCGTTTGAATTCTCCGAAGGGGAGTGCTTCAATTAAATGGGCCGGATGTGCACTAGTAGCATATAGAAAATTGTTGGAAGCTGTACATTTCTTGTAGCGTCTAAATTGGACTATTCCTTCATTATTCACATATAATAATATATCCAAGAATTGGATCTCATACTTGTCTAAACTATATGTGAATTCCAAACCAAACCTGTTCTGATGCAACATAGAAATGAATTCCTCAAACTCCAATTTGTTACCCTCACATATGAAAATTAAGTCGTCTATGTATCTATAATAAGACACAACTTTTCTCCGAAAAAAATCAAGGTTATATAAAAAACTGGTCTCAAAATAAGACATGAACAAGATTGCATAAGTTGGGGCAAAATTAGCCCCCATTGCAGTCCCCTCCCTCTGGAGAAAAAATTTTTGTTCAAAAGTAAAATAATTGTGAGTCAGAACAAACTCCAACAGTAAAATAAGATAAGTGGTTCGTGGACCCTCACCCAAAATTTTGGCCATTGCTTCTAAACCAAATTTAGTCTTAATACTGGTGTAGAGAGCCTTAACATCCACTGTAGCCCAGTAAAAATCATCTTCCCACCTTAAATTTCGCACTAGGTCACAATATTGGTTAGTATTGCTGATATGAGAACCCACATTTTTAAGTTCTTTTTTCAAAATGTTATCCAAAAATATTCCCACATGTTCCAAAAAACCCCCGCAACAGGACACAATTGGACGACCCGGAGGGTCCTGTAAGTTTTTATGTAATTTTGGAAGTGTGTAAAATGTAGGGTCCCTAGGATCGGCTATATATAAGCTTTTCACATCCTTACTGCTAAGAAAACCAAGCCTTTCACCCCTCTCTAGGAGGTCCAACAATTCAGAGTTAAATTGAGCAATGGGATTAGCGGATAACTCAGCATAAACATTCTCATTGCACAAAAGGTCAAAATTCATTTTTAAAAAGTGACATTTTTCCATTATGACCCAGTTGCCACCCTTGTCTGCAATGCAAAATTTATATTTGTCAGAAACTGCTTTCATCTGCTTTAATGCCAGCCATTCCTGCTTTGTAAGATTGAATTCAATGAATTGTTTCAAAAACAGCAGATATTCAGTTTCTACTTTTTTACATAAAACATTCTCAAAGGCCCTTAGTACTGCTGAGCTTTTAGGAGGACAAAAAGAGCTATGTATAGGCAAACGAGGCATAGGTAATTTACCATAACCCGTGAAAAATCGTTCATTGCACTCAGAAAAATTATCACAAACAGAACTGGCTTCCATAGTGGTGTGTGATTCAAAACAAGCACTAATCTCATCATCATATTCATATATAGAGAGGTCCATTAAAGGATCCTCTGTTGATGAAGGATACTCAGTACTAACCAAATTGTTAATGTCAACGTCACTGTCATTTGAAACATTTATATTGTTAATATTCAACACAAAATTCGAATTTAAATTTAACACATTATCAGAGACGTTTTTTGACTCAAAAAATACTCTTAAATGAAGTTTCCGACAAAAACGCTTGACATCTAGTAACAGATCTGAAAGTGCAGGCACTTTGGTTGGTACAAATTTACTACCCTTTTCCAATACCTTTTGCATATCAGAGGTGATAATTAAGTTACTTAAATTAACAATCTGTGTGTAATTACCAAAGTTATGAGTCCCAGAAACAGTATTGAATCTACGCACAGAAGTACAGTTCAAATCCAGCAGAGAAACTCCACTAATATCTTCGGTTCCGTCCCTTTTGTCGCGACTTCCGTTTGGACCCCTGTCGAAAGTTCCATCTTCCTTGATCTTCTGTATCTGAAGCTGCATTTACAACTTCAGTACTGTTGATGCTTTCAAAAGAAACACTTTTCTTGCTTGTAGCTGTATCTGAAGATGAGACTGACGAATCTCGACCACTACGTGAACCACGCGAACCATGTGAACTTCCTTCACCTCCCTTCCTCTGGAAGGAACCATTGTTGGCTTTGCGTTGCCAAGAATAAATAAGATTTTTACTGAAGTCATTTACATCTCTACTTAACTTCTTTTTCTTTCTTGCGATAACTTCGCATTCGATTTTCGAAACCTCTTCATTAATGCCTTTAACCGCTGACAGGAATATTAATTGATGTCTTAAAGTATATAAGGTGCAACAGGCATCAATGCATTCATTCCTTTGAAGGCATCTAGCCGAGGTACCAGAATAAAGTGTTGCAGCTTTCTCCAGTCTCTGTGTTGGTTTGTCTACAAAAAAAAAAAACAGTAAGCTTGGACTATGGCATAAGGTTAGAAGGTTTACAAAGATAGTTAACAACTGTATGAGTTAAACAGTGTAAAATAGAAGCTGAGTGGAGAAAGGAGGATTAAAGAGAACAGGACACAAGTCCAGGAAGAAGACGAAGTAGACATTCACATCGGTGATTAAGTATTTAGTGTATTAGCTGCAAGATACTATAGTAAAGAAAGAAAAGAAGGAGGGAGTAGTCTGAAAATGAAAGCAAGGCAAATAGTCTGCCTTTTTCTCTGGGGAGAAGTATCAAGGTATGCACTGGCTGTTATTTTGAACTATACAAAAACCTGTTAAATGTTATTATCCATTATTATGGGCTGTAATATATTCCAGTAGCATAGAGAATTGAAGTGCTGTTGGAAGCTTTATAGAGCCAACTCCTCTAGTACAGAGTATGCATCATGCAGCTCCCTGCTTCAGGCGAGTGTGCATGAACACTCGGTTGTCCCTATAGTCACATTCTGTAAGTAGTAGTGGATCCAGGAATCTGCAAAAAGGGGGGTGCAATCTGGTTAACTGACTGCCAGAGTGGGACTGAGAATCTGAGACACTGAATTTGGTGGGTGTGGAAAGGTCACCTTAAGAAGCTGTAACTTCATGTGTGAGAAGACAGCAATATAGATTCAGTTGCACATGATTTTGCTGTGGATGTGGTAGTAGAAACAAATATTTACTATTACAGGTAATTACAGGATTACTCTCTATATGTTTCCCTGGGTCTACTTCTTTTGACCTAACTTTCATTTGCCTGACACTCATTTGCCTGAGACCAAATGACTGAAATTTAATTTGCCTGACACTTCATTTGCCTGACACTTCATTTGCCCGGCAAGTATTATTAGCAAGAAAATGGAATATGCCCCCTTCCCCACTGCAGTGTGACCCTTGAGTTAGAATATATAGTTAGGGGGGGGGTGTGGGGGGGCAAAGCCCCCCAGTTACTTTTCCATTACTAAGCAATATTACATCAAAAGTTAACAATATCATATGAAATGAAGTGGGGGGCTGTGCCCCCCACACACCCCCTAACTATATATTCTAACTCCAGGGTCGCACTAAAGTGGGGAAGGGGGCATATTCCATTTTCTTGCTAATAATACTTGTCGGTCAAATGAAGTGTCAGGCAAATGAAATTTCAGTCAAATGGGGTCAGGCAAATGAAAGTTAGGTCAAAAGAGGTAGACCCGTTTCCCTAAGTGCCTGACTACTGGCTCAACTCTTAGGAGTGCATTGCCACTATGATGGTTACCAGAGGTTGGATGACTTCCTAAAAGATATATTATTGTGCATTTCCTGGCATTTAGTTTTAGTCTATGGCTCTGTCACCACTTATTTGTATGTGTTAACCCTTCCTGCAGAACATATGTGTTGGTGGGGGATTCTCTGACTGCTCCTAATTTGCAATCATCTGCAAACTTAGCCAGCCAGAGGACCTTGACACTGGCCTTAACTTAAGAGAAGTAAATGCCAAAAAGGAGAAGTCCCAGGACCAATCTCTGAGGGACTCTGCTTGTGAATGGCCTCTTTGTAGAGGTGGACTCCTCAGTTCTAACTTCTTGGGTCCTTTCTGTGAGCCAGCTGGTTATCCACTGGGTGACATAAGGGTTTATACATAACCTCTTGAGTTTGTCAACAATGCCCAAGTGAGGTATTGTGCTGAATGCCTTGGCCAGGTCAACGTAGGCAGTGTGAACCATCATGCCCTCATCCCTTGCTTGGTTATTGCTTGCTTGTTTATTCTACTGTAACCAAAACTGACCAGTCTCTAGTACTTTTTGATAACCCCAAACATTGCCAGAGGTAACTCTCTCAACTAGGTGTCAATCCATATTTTACCAGATGGGTAGCAAACTGGCTCACTGATAGAACCCACCTAGTCAAAATAGGGGAAGCCACCTCAAGCAGTCAACCTGTAATGAGTGGTGTACCCAGGGATCAGTCTTGGGGCCCTTGTTGTTTGGGATATACTTTTCTGAGGTGCAGGCCAAAACCAGTGGGCTATGGCTGACCAAGTTTGCAGATGACTGTAAGCTGGGTGCTGTCATCACTTCCCCTAATAATATGGGCATCCTCCAAGAGGGTCTCACCCAAACATATGACTGGTGCCAGAAACGTGGCCTCAAACTGAATGCCAAAACATGCATCATCATCCCCTTTGGGGAGAGTGACATTCCCACAAATTATCACATGAATAACAAGGTCCTAAGCATGCAATCAATTGTGAGGACTTGGGCACCCAGGTTGACAACAAACTGACTTTTGACCACCATATTGCCTCTGTTTTACGGAAAGCTTTCTACATGGCCCACCTCATTAGTAAGTGTATCTCATCCAGCGACAAAGTGGTCATAACATCCCTGTATTCTTCCCTTAGAAGACCCATTATTGAGTACAATGCCCCTCCTGGTATGTACCTCACAAAGCACATGCAGGAGCTGAAGAGACGACAGAGGTTCCTCACCAGGAGAATCCAGAGCCTCAAACATCTACCTTACACAGATAGGCTAAAGGCCCTGTCCCTCTACTCAGTCTCCTACCGACTCCTCAGAGGTGACTTCTGTCTGGCATACAAAGCAATCTCAGTCCCAGCCTTGATGGGACTGCTGCATATCCACAAGTCTAGCTCCACACGAGTAACCCGCACGCATGACCTTAACCTGGTCTGTGATATCAATAAGACTTGTTGACGGGACAGATTTGTGTCCCAGAGACTCCATCTTCTGTGGAATAGACTCCCACTCCACGTCAAGCAGAGTACCTCATTAACACTTTTTAAGCGCAACCTGGATAACTGGATGAGGAACAAAAAATACACCCCTGGGATTCCACCTGTGTCCCTGCTAGACAGGGGCATTGGATGCTGACTTGTCGGAACATAGGCTAAATTCTTGGCTAGGCTTGTAAGGGCCTGAGGGCCAATAGCCTAGTAACTTCCTATGATCCTATAGGTAGTTGTCTCTAAAAGCCCTATATACTTGAATAAGATCTCCTCTTAGATATCTGTAAGAAACACCGTACAAGTTTAAATAGTTTAGTCTTTGCCCTTGGTATATTTCTGCTGTACTCTTTCCGGTTTACTTGTTTTCTTATTGAGTTTCCACATTGTTATTCCATACTGAAGTTTGGGTCTAATGTAACTAACAAACAATGACTTCATCATTTTTGATTTCCTAGACTTTATAAAGCACTTAACTATTAATTATTTTTAATTGAACTGCTGTCTCCGCAGCTGGACTGTTGCTGTTCTGAATGACTGGAAGTGCTGAGAAACTTTGTGCAACCAAAAATGACAATATTCAGATAACCCCAGACACCTAATTCATGTACATATGTATGATATAAACAATCTCATAATGTCAGTACAACAGAGAAAAACTAGAACAAATGAAGTGTTGCACAATTATAAAGTAGTGTCATACTACTTTCATCCCAGTCTTAACACCAGAGAATGGTAAACAGAAGGGGACTATCATCTTTAGGGATAGGGAGACATACACTATTCTCATATATGATTTATGTCACCAACATTTTTCTAAATTAGAACTACCATGTTTTCTTCAACTTTGAGCATTAAGCTTTATGCACAACTTATTTCTTCTTTGAAAGAAAACAATAAAACTTAATTTCCTTCAAGAACGCTCTTTGCACTTGATGGCCTATAGCTTAGAGACTTTTAGACTTGGCGTAGGTGATAGCTATTAGAAGAAAAAACATTTTCTAAGATAAATTTCAGATGTATGGAAGTAGCTAATTCAAAAGAGAGCAAGCTGAGTTTTTGTAACACAATTCAGTTCTCAGCTGGAGATGCCATTTTCTCCTAGGAGGCCACAAATGGAAACACCCTTCAGATGTCACTTCATTGCAGGGAGTCTGGATACATACATACATACAAATATTTCAAGCACAGGCATTAATGCCTTTCTAGCTTGCCTATATACCAAAAACACTTGTTCCCATAATAAGCATTCAGGCTGTTCTTAAAAATATTTAAACTAGTACTTGATTTTAATGTAATTTGGTAGTCTGTTCCATGCATCGGCTACTCTGTCAGAGAACCAATTAGTACACTTCTAATTCCTATAGTATCTTCTACATAGGTTGTCTGATGATTCTCAAGTACTTTTTGATAACCCCAAACATTCCAAGAGGTAGTTGTTTCTAAATGCTCTATATACCTGAATAAGATCTCTTAGATATCTGTGAGAGACACTGTACAATTTTAGGTATTTTAGTCTTTCATAATAACTTCAAATTTTCACATCCATGGATGCCTTTGGTGTATTTCTACTGTACTCTTTCCAGTTTATTCATGCTTGTTTTCCTATAGGGTTTCCATATTGTTATTCCATACCCAAGTTTGGGTCTAATGTAACTAACAAACAGTGACTTCATTATTTTTGATTTCCTACACTTTATAAATTGTTTTGTACAACTAACAGTTCTATAAATATCATTAACCAATTGGTTGATATGATTAGAAAAGCTCATAGCTGAATCTACCCATATATCCGGGTCCTTAAATGAGTCTACAGTTTCAACCACTGCTTGTTGTATTAAATATTCAACTTTTAATTTATGTCTCCCAAATGTCGTATGCTTAGATTTGGATGGCATACCTCTCAACTGTCCAGATTTTTGCAGAATGTCTAGATTTTTGTCTCGTATTTTTGGTCTGTTCCTTATAAAATTTGTGATTTTATGGATTTTTGTTGCGAATCAGTGAAGTTTGACTTCACTAAATAATGACAGGCATTTGAGTTTCAGACTTCATCATACCTCTCAATGCCTTAGAGCAAGAAATCTGGACAAAGCCATGAATAAAAGCGGGATAAAAGCCCAAAAATAGGGACAATTTTTAAATATTGCTCTTACAAACTAAGAAAGTTGATAGAATAACGGATTTTGCATTAGCATGCATTTTCTGAAGGGTATGAAATCTGAAACTCAAATGTCTGTCATTATTTTCTAATTTCAATCTTTAATGATTTGCCACTAATTTACCAGAAAACCACAATTTTATGAAAAACAGACCAAAAATCATCATCTTCTTTCGGCTGTTCCCGTTATGGGTCGCCACAGCGGATCATCTGTTTCCATTTCTTCCTGTCCTCTGCATCTTGCTCTGTCACACCAACCACCTGCATGTCCTCTCTCACCACATCCATAAACCTTATCTTAGGCCTTCCTCTTTTTCTGTTACCTGATAGCTTCATCCTTAGCATCTTTTTCCAAATATACTCAGCATCCCTCCTCAGCACATGTCCAAACCAACTAATCTTACCTCTCTGGCTTTGTCTCCAAACCTTCCAACCTGGGCTGACCCTCTGATATACTTATTCGTAATCCTGTCCACCCTTGTCACACCCATTGCAAATCTTAACTTCTTTAACTCTGCCGCATCCAGCTCAAACTTCTGCCTTTTTGTCAGTGCCACTGTCTCCAACCCATATAACATATCTTGTCTCACTACCCTCTTGTAGACCTTCCCTTTCACTCTTACAGGTACTCGTCTGTCACAAATCACTCCTGACACTCTTCTCCACCCACTCCATCCTGCCTGTATTCTCTTCTTCACCTCTCTTCCACACTAACCATTATTCTGAACTGTTGACCCCAAGTACTTAAACTCATCTACCTTCGCCACCTCTATTCCTTGCATCCTCACCATTCCTCTATTCTGCCTCTCATTCACACACATATATATATTCTGTCTTAGTCCTGCGGACCTTCATTCCTCTCTCTCTAGAGCATATCTCCATCTCTCCAGGGTCTCCTCCACCTGTTCCCTACTCTCACTACAGATCACAATGTCATCTGCAAACATCATAGTCCACGGGGGCTACTGTCTGATCTTGTCTGTCAACCTGTCCATCACCATTGCAAATGAGAAAGGGCTCAGTGCTGATCCTTGATGTAACCCCACCTCCACCTTAAATGCATCCGTCACTCCCACTGCAGACCTTACTGCTGTCACACTATCCTCGTACATATCCTGTATCACTCTTACATACTTCTCTGACACTTCCGACTTCCTCATACAATACCACAACTCCTCTCTAGGCACCCTGCCACATGCTTTCTCTAAGTCTATAAAAACACAATGCAGCTCCTTCTGACCTTCTCTGTACTTCTCCATCAACACTCTCAGAGCAAACATCGCATTTGTAGTGCTCTTTCCTGGCATGAAACCATACTGCTGATCACTAATCATCACATCCCTTCTTAACCTTGCTTCCACTACTCTTTCCCATAATTTCATGCTATGACTGATCAGTTTAATCCATCTGTAGTTACTACAGCTCTGCACATCACCCTTATTCTTAAAAATCGGTACCAAAACACTTTTTCTCCATTCCTCAGGCATTCTCTCACTTTCCAAGATTTCATTAAACAATCTGGTTAAAACCTCCACTGCCATTTCACCTAATACCTCCATTCCATGCTTCCACAGGTATGTCATCTGGACCAACAGCCTTTCCATTCTTCATCCTCTTCATAGCTATCCTTACTTCCTCCTTGCTAATCCATTGTACTTCATGATTCACTATCCCCACATCATCCAACCTTCTCTCCCGCTCATTCTCTTCAGTCATCAACCCCTCAAAGTACTCTTTCCATCTCCTCAACTCACTCTCCTCACTAGTGAGTATGTTTCCCTCATTATCCGTTATCACCTTTACCTGCTGCACATCTTTCCTAGCTCGGTCCCTCTGTCTAGTCAATTGGTACAGGTCCTTTTCTCCATCCTTAGTGTCCAACCTTTCATACAACTCTTCATATGCCTTATATTTAGTCTTCACCGCCTCTCTCTTTGCCATGCACCTCATCTCCTTATATTCCTGTCTACTTTCTTCATCTCTCTGATAATCCAACTTCTTCTTTGCCAACCACTTTCTCTGTATACCCTCCTGTACTTCATTCCACCACCATGTCTCCTTGTCATCTTTCCTCTGTCCAGATGTCATACCAAGCACCTTTCTAGCTGTCTCCCTTACTAGCTCTGCTTTAGTTACCCAGCTATATCACTGCCACCCAGTGCCTGTCTTAACTCATCCCTGAACTCCACCTCACAATTACCCTTTTTCAATTTCCACCATTTGATCCTTGGTGCTGCCTTCACACTCCTCCTCCTCTTCTTGATCACCAACGTCGTCCTACAAACCACCATCCTATGCTGCCTAACTACACTTTCCCTGGTCACCACTATACAGTCTCCAGTCTCCTTCAAACTGGCCCTCCTACATAAGATATACTCAGCCTGTGTGCATCTTCCTCCACTCTTGTATGTCACCCTATGCTCCCCTCTCTTGTTAAAATATGTATTCACCACAGCCATGTCCATCCTTTTCACAAAATCCACTACCATCTGACCTTCTGCATTCTTTTGTTTAACACCATACCTACCCATCACTTCTTCATCCCCTCTGTTCCCTTCACCAACATGCCCATTGAAATCTGCTCCAATCACCACTCCCTCACCCTTAGGTACAGTCATCACCACTTCATCCAACTCACTCCAAAATGTTTCTTTCTCATCCATTGCACACTAACTTGTGGAGCATATGCACTAATAACATTCATCATTACACCATCAATTTCCAGCTTCATAAACATCACTCTATCAGACACTCTCTTCACCTCCAAAACACTCTTAGCATACTGTTCCTTCAGGATAACTCCTACACTATTTCTCCTCCCACCCACACCATGATAAAACAATTTGAACCAACCTCTGATACACCTAGCCTTACACCCCTTCCATCTGGTCTCTTGCACACACAATACCCCAACCTTCCTTCTGTCCATCATATCGGCTTGCTCTCTCCCAATACCAGTCATACTGCCAACATTTAAAGTTTCGACCCTCACTACCACAGTCCTAGCCTTTCTCCTCTCTTCCTGCCTTTGGCCATGCCTTCCACCTCCTCTCCTCCTTCGGCCAACAGTAGCCCAATTTCCACCAGCACCCTGTTGGCTAACAGTACTGGTGGCAGTCGTTGTTAACCCGGGCCTCGACCGATCCGGTATGGAAATATTTACCAGTGTCCGCATGAATTATTTGGTGAAGTTTTACACCGGATGCCCTTCCTGATGCAATCCTCCCCATTTATCCAGGCTTGGGACCAGCACAAAGAAATGCACTGGCTTGTGCATCCCCGGTGGCTGGGTTGAAAAACAGACCAAAAATATGAGGCAAAAATCTGAACATTCTGTGAAAATCTGTACAGTTGAGAGGTATGGACTTCATGTCCTTCAGGAAATGCATGGTAACACAAGACCTTTTATTCCAGCAACTTTCTAAGTTTATAAGAGCAATATTTAAAATTTGTTCCTATTTTGGGGGCTTTGCCCCCCCCCATTATTTTTGGCTTTGTCCAGAATTTTTGGGCTGAGAGGTTGAGAGCTATGTTTTGATGTATTTATCAGCATGTTATTCTCCTGTGCCCAAATGGTCAATTTAGTCAAGTTATTTTGCAGACATGCCTTATCTATAACACTTGTAATCAGTTTACCCAATTTCAGGTCATCTGCATATAGGCTGTAGAACACCTAAGCTGAAAAAGTTAGGTCTGAAAGATATAATCTAAAAAAGTAAGGGCCTAGGACAGAGCCCTGCGGGATACCCTGACTGTTATCAAAGATTTCACCTGTCCAGTTGCTATATGATACTTGCCATGTCCTATTTGTCAGCCATGCAGCTATCCATCTTATCAAGAGTACATCAATACCTAGTTGTACTAATTTATTGATCAGTGTTTTGTGAATGACCCTGTCAAATGCTGAAGTTAAATCTATATAAATTATATCACAGCACAATGTTTCTTTCACAGCTGTTGTTATATTTTTATAAAACATCATGTTACAGGTGGTAATAGATCCATTTTCAACACATGCATGCTGATATATGGTTTCAAGTCCCAACCTATCCATTTCTGACAATAGGTTATCCAATATTACTTTCTCCATTACTTTTCCACAACATGAAAGTAGACTTAAGGGTCTATATGATTCTGGGTTTGTCCTACTCCCCTTTCCCTTAAAGACAGTTTTAATAAGTGCATGTCTCCAATCTTGAGGAATCTTTCCAATGGATGCCAAGGGGAATCAAAAGACAAGCATGCAGAAACTAAGATCTGTACCATTATAGAAGCATAATCTAAACCTGAACAACACAGTCTGGACAGATACTGAAGAATCACTGTCACATGTACTTGCTTTGTACGTTGTTTCTTCCTTTGATACCATGGGAAGAATCTTTTCCTTTTAGCTAGAAGTGACTTGCTTGTATTTGGTCATCTTGCTTCTCTTATGAGTTTTAGCACATCCTCAGAAAAGAGGTGGCCCAAAGTGTAACAAGGTCTTATCTCTGTAGGCTGACAGTCTGACTGTGGAAAGTTTGGGAGTAATAGGAGTACTGTGCTCTGTGTCCTGAGGTTCACATGCTGAAATAGCAGTAAAGGCTTCTTGTTTGTCATCTGAATTAGGTGGATGAACCATTGCTGCATGGTCTAGAATTGGACGATTAGAAAAAATTCTGGTTTCGTATCCAAGTTTTAACTATCCTGAGGAACAGGGACAAAAGTCAATGCATAGAGAAATAAGCCTGTCCCAATCCTGGGGAAATAAGTACTTATGAAACACATTTGTTTGGAGCAAAATTCTCAGATGTCTGTTGGTCAGACAAAGTAATCTAAATCTGGTGCATCCATCTCTGCTTTAAAAGTCTAAGAATGTGTTCCTGTCCAGCATCAACTCATGTGGGTCTGCCAAGGTATTGTTTAACCTGCCATGCAGTTTTCCTGGGTTTGTACACAGACTGCCTTCAACAGCACACTATATTCCAGTGCCTGCTTCAAATTTTGTATTGGTCATTATTTAGAGGTGGAAATGTGTGTTCCCTTTGATTGTGTACCATAGCTGTAGTGCTGTCATAGGTAAATGGTATGTGGTCTATAGCCTATTACTTACCAACAACTAGACCATGACCAAAGGTGAGAATTAAAATCTGTACCTTGTGTCTCAGGTAAAAACTTTAACCATTATACCAACCCCCAACTCATGTCTGTTATGACATGGAGGGACCCACATTTCCAAACCATCATGAAGGGTTTGAAAGCTTGAAGAACTGTTGTCATCTTTAAGACCTGTGCGCAGTTTTGCTTCCCTGGGATTCCAGGTGCACCCTGTATTTTGAGTTACTAGGTATGTGCACCTCATTCTAAGTCTGAGGAGTCTACAATGAAGGTATGGTATGGGAAAGATAGTTTGAAGGGCATACCCTCATTCCTTTTGATTTGCTATACTGACCATTCCAGACCTTTCTTTACAAAGGGTAAGATTGGGATGCTATATCCTGAGAATGAGACTGTGGTTCCTTGGAATTCTTTAAGTATCACTGAAATGTCTTCATGTGCAGTCTTGCTAGTGGTATCAGCATGACAGACACCATGTGGTCCACAATGCTAAGGAACTCCCCTTGGCTGCACTGGTTTTACTAGCATGACCTGAAAGGCCAAAATGGACTCCAGCTCCTCCTGTAGTAGGTAAGCTTTTGAGTTGGTGTCCAGGAGGAGCCAAATGGCTGGAATCTGTAACAGAAAAGACACACATTTTTATTAAACATACATAAATATGATAAGCGCTTTCATCTCTCCCAAATAGTTTGAGATTTGGATCGGTCATGACCCAGGTTAACAATGACTGCCGCCAGTACTGTTAGCCTGGTGGAAATTGGGCTACTTTTGGCCGAAGCAGGAGAAGAGGCAGAAGACATGACTGAAGGCAGGAAGAGAGGATAAAGGCTAGGACTGTGGTAGTGAGGATCGGAACTTTGAATGTTGGCAGTATGACTGACATAGGGAGAGAGCTAGCTGATATGATGGACAGAAGGAAGGTTGGTATATTGTGTGTGCAAGAGACCAGATGGAAGGGGAGTAAGGATAGGTGTATCAGAGGTGGGTTCAAATTGTTTTATCATGGTGTGGATGGGAGGAGAAATGGCGTAGGAGTTATTCTGAAGGAACAGTATGCTAAGAGTGTTTTGGAGGTGAAAAGAGTGTTGGATAGAGTGATGTTTATGAAGCTGGAAATTGATGGTGTAATAATTAATGTTGTTAGTGCATATGCTCCACAAGTTGGGTGTGCAATGGATGAGAAAGAAACATTTTGGAGTGAATTGGATGAAGTCGTGATGACTGTACCCAAGGGTGAGAGAGTGGTGATTGGAGCAGATTTCAATGGGTATGTTGGTGAAGGGAACAGAGGGGATGAGGAAGTGATGGGTAGGTATGGTGTTAAACAAAGGAATACAGAAGGTCAGATGGTAGTGGATGTTGCAAAAAGGATGGACATGGCTGTGGTGAATATGTATTTTAACAAGAGGGAGGAGCATAGGGTGACATACAAGAGTGGAGGAAGATGCACACAGGTGGATTATATCTTATGTAGGAGGGCCAGTTTGAAAGAGATTGGAGACTGTAAAGTGGTGACTGGAGAAAGTGTAGTTAGGCAGCATAGGATGGTAGTTTGTAGGATGACGTTGGTGATCAAGAAGAGGAGGAGGAGTGTGAGGGCAGCACCAAGGATCAGATGGTGGAAATTGAAAAAGGGTAATTATAAGGTGGAGTTCAGGGATGAGTTAAAGCAGGCACTGGGTGGCAGTGAAGAGTTACCAAATAGCTGGAACTACAGCAGAGCTAGTAAGGGAAACGGCTAGAAAGGTGCTTGGTATCACATCTGGACAGAGGAAGGACGACAAGGAGACATGGTGGCGGAATGAGGAAGTACAGGAGAGTATACAGAGAAAGAGGTTGGCAAAGAAGAAGTGGGATTGTCAGAGAGATGAAGAAAGTAGACAGGAGTATAAGGAGATGAGGTGCATGGCAAAGAGAGAGGTGGCGAAGGCTAAGGATAAGGCATATGAAGAGTTGTATGAAAGGTTGGACACTAAGGAGGGAGAAAAGGTCCTGTATGGATTGGCTAGACAGAGGGACCGAGCTAGGAAAGATGTGCAGCAGGTAAGGGTGATAAAGGATAATGAGGGAAACATACTCACAAGCGAGGAGAGTGTGTTGAGGAGATGGAAAGAGTACTTTGAGGGGTTGATGAATGAAGAGAATGAGAGGAAGAGAAGGTTGGATGATGTAGGGATAGTGAATCAAGAAGTACAATGGATTAGCAAGGAGGAAGTAAGGATAGCTATGAAGAGAATGAAGAATGGAAAGGCTGTTGGCCCAGATGACATACCTGTGGAAGCATGGAGGTGTTTAGGTGAAATGGCAGTGGAGTTTTTAACCAGATTGCTTAATGAAATCTTGGAAAGTGAGAGGATGCCTGAGGAATGGAGAAAAAGTGTTTTGGTACCAATTTTTAAGAATAAAGGTGATGTGCAGAGCAGTAGTAACTACAAAGGGATTAAATTGATCAGTCACAGCATGAAGTTATGGGAAAGAGTAGTGGAAGCAAGGTTAAGAAGGGACGTGATGATTAGTGATCAGCAGTATGGTTTCATGCCGGGAAAGAGCGCTACAGATGTGATCTTTGCTCTGAGAGTGTTGATGGTGAAGTACAGGGAATGTCAGAAGGAGTTGCATTGTGTTTTTGTAGACTTAGAGAAAGCATGTGACAGGGTGCTTAGAGAGGAGTTGTGGTATTGTATGAGGAAGTCAGGAGTGTCAGAAAAGTATGTAAGAGTGGTACAGGATATGTACGAGTGTAGTGTGACAGCAGTGAGGTCTGCGGTGGGAGTGACGGATGCATTTAAGGTGGAGGTGGGGTTACATCAAGGATCATCTTTGAGCCCTTTCTTATTTGCAATGGTGATGGACAGGTTGACAGACGAGATCAGACAGGAGTCCCCGTGGACTATGATGTTTGCAGATGACATTGTGATCTATAGTGAGAGTAGGGAACAGGTGGAGGAGACCCTGGAGAGATGGAGATATGCTCTAGAGAGGAGAGGAATGAAGGTCAGCAGGACTAAGACAGAATATATGTGTGTGAATGAGAGGGAGGATAGAGGAATGGTGAGGATGCAAGGAGTAGAGGTGGCGAAGGTGAATTAGTTTAAATACTTGGGGTCAATAGTTCAGAGTAACGGTGAGTGTGGAAGAGAGGTGAAGAAGAGAGTACAGGCAGGATGGAGTGGTTGGAGAAGAGTGTTAGGAGTGATTTGTGACAGACGAGTACCTGTAAGAGTGAAAGGGAAGGTCTACAAGAGGGTAGTGAGACCAGCTATATTATATGGGTTGGAGGCAGTGGCATTGACAAAAAGGCAGGAGTTTGAGCTGTATGTGGCAGAATTAAAGATGTTAAGATTTGCACTGGGTGTGACGAGGGTGGACAGGATTAGGAATAAGTATATTAGAGGGTCAGCCCAGGTTGGAGGGTTTGTAGACAAAGCCAGAGAGGCACGAATATGTTGGTTTGGACATGTGCTCAGGAGGGATGCTGAGTATATTGGGAAAAAGATGCTAAGGATGAAGCTATCAGGTAACAGGAAAAGAGGAAGGCCTAAGATAAGGTTTATGGATGTGGTGAGAGAGGACATGCAGGTGGTTGGTGTGACAGAGCAAGATGCAGAGGACAGGAAGAAATGGAAACAGGTGATCTGCTGTGGCGACCCCTAATGGGAACAGCCGAAAGAAGATGATGAAAACACTGATTGTATTTATTTATTTTTTAATAGAATGTGTGGCTTTTCCATTGCAGCTTGCAGCCATTTGTTTTTTGTTTAACAGTTTGTTTTACTTTTTGTTTGCTCTTAAATAGTTTGTCTAGGAGTAGCCCCCAGGAAAATCACCATTATGGATGAGCACAGACTAGATTCCCCTTGTTCTGGTACAAATCTAGCCTGATAAGACAGTCTAGAGTGTACTCCAGTGCATTCTGCATCTCCTCCTAAAACTGTGCCCAACTCAGTCATATAGGTAAGGATAGATGTGGTTATCCTTGGTATTGCAAGAAACTATGACATGTAAAACCTCTGAGTGCAGCAGCAAAACCAAAGATCAAGGAGGCAAACTAGTAGCAGTGATTTCCTGCTGCAAATTGCAGGTGCTGCCTATGTCTTCCAGAAACAGAGATGTAGAGGTAAGCATCCTTGACATCTAATGGTTTCTCCCTGGGCCTTCACTGAAAACGTGCTCTTCTTGGCCAAGTATACTTCCCTGGTCATCAAAATATGCTGACCATCTAAAAAAACTCCACCTATACTCTGCCGCATATCATCTATTCAGAGGCGATCTCTGCTTAACAAACAAGGCCATGTCAAACCCAGAGCTGTTGGACATGCTACACTTAAAGAAATCCCAATCCCTTAGAGGCACACGCTCCAGGGATCTAAACCTTGTCATCACAATGAACAAAACATGCTGGAGGGATAGGTTCCTGACCCAGAGACTCCCCAGACTCTGGAATACATGTCAAGCAGAGTGCCTCTTTGGCCCTCTTCAAAAGGAACCTTGATGATTGGATGGGAGATAGGAAATTCACCTCCGGGATCACATCAGTCGCCTTGCTAGACAGAGATCCAGGGAAGTAAATACTGTGGGAAGAAATAGCCAGGGAATTGTTATGGCTAGGCTTGTATAGGCCCCATATCAAGACAGAGAGAGAGAAAGACAAAGAAATGGGGGTAGACGGCTATGTTGTGGGTGAGGGTGGTATTGTCACAGCCACTCTCTTTTGTGGCGATGATCCGTGAGGACTCACATCGCCCCCATCCTCGCAAGTCATGATCTTTTTTGCCTGGCATGTTAGACTATCCTACTTTTTAAACAGCAAAAATACGACCAACAAACAGGTACTGGTTCCAATGCAACAAATAAAATGAAAATGTATAAAGGCAGTCAATTGCATAAATGGAACACAACGAATGGCAGTGCTGAAAATCCAAATCACTCAAAACGAACTGTCCATACTTATAATGCCAGTAGCTCCAGTAGACCCAATCCTTTTAAAGCAGCAATAGACAGCAATATACGTGCTATAATCAAAAATTCATAGAGGCAAATGAGGCGACAGTCTGAAGACCATAGAATAGAACTTTAATAAACAGAGTTAGCGCTTTCACCCGTAGGCTTTTTCAAACTCATAAACATATCCCTTTGCTCATACATCTTATAGAACTGGGTACCTTCTCATGGTTTAAACAATAAAACAATTAATGCTAGTTAATAGCATTAAGTCTATTTAAAAGCATATCATCATTTTAAACAGATACTTAAAAAAAACTTATAAATAATCCTTATAAAAACACTTGTAAAAAACATTTATAACTAAACCTATTCATAACATGTATTACATAACAGACTAATAATATAAAAATAATACTAATACAAAAATTGCACCGTCATAAAAACATTGATGCTATAATATAGTAGTGTTAAAATACATCACTAAAATACTATACAGCATAGTATTCATGTCATATACCAAAGTATACCCCAATGTTACTGATGACTATGTGCTCTTTTGAGTCTTCTTTTCTTCAAAATAGGTTTTATTTGAATTCTATCATTCAGTCCAGGTGGTCTGTCCGCCCTCAGGTGAATAATCCATCTGAGCTCACATTCTAAGATATAGTTATCAAAATCCCCTCCCCTATCACTTGGATAAACAAGTTGTATCACACGAAACCTAAAACTATGGTCACCCCCTTGGGTATATGAGTGCTTGGCAAGTGCATTATGCTCTGAACACTTATTCATGTGATAGACATGCTCCCTAACTCGCTCTCTAAGTTGTCTACTAGTTTTTCCTACATAAAAAGAAGTACAGCCTGTGCTCAAGCAGTCTGTCCCAGTGTTAAACCTAAAGATCCTATGTGTTATTGGATGCTCAGATACAATGCTTTCATCTATGTAAATACATTGATTGCATTTATTACAAGGAATGTGTGTTATTGGATGCTCAGATACAATGCTTTCATCTATGTAAATACATTGATTGCATTTATTACAAGGAATGTGTGTTATTGGATGCTCAGATACAATGCTTTCATCTATGTAAATACATTGATTGCATTTATTACAAGGAATGTGTGTTATTGGATGCTCAGATACAATGCTTTCATCTATGTAAATACATTGATTGCATTTATTACAAGGAATGTGTGTTATTGGATGCTCAGATACAATGCTTTCATCTACGTAAATACATTGATTGCATTTATTACAAGGAATGTGTGTTATTGGATGCTCAGATACAATGCTTTCATCTACGTAAATACATTGATTGCATTTATTACAAGGAATGTGTGTTATTGGATGCTCAGATACAATGCTTTCATCTACGTAAATACATTGATTGCATTTATTACAAGGAATGTGTGTTATTGGATGCTCAGATACAATGCTTTCATCTACGTAAATACATTGATTGCATTTATTACAAGGAATGTGTGTTATTGGATGCTCAGATACAATGCTTTCATCTACGTAAATACATTGATTGCATTTATTACAAGGAATGTGTGTTATTGGATGCTCAGATACAATGCTTTCATCTACGTAAATACATTGATTGCATTTATTACAAGGAATGTGTGTTATTGGATGCTCAGATACAATGCTTTCATCTACGTAAATACATTGATTGCATTTATTACAAGGAATGTGTGTTATTGGATGCTCAGATACAATGCTTTCATCTACGTAAATACATTGATTGCATTTATTACAAGGAATGTGTGTTATTGGATGCTCAGATACAATGCTTTCATCTACGTAAATACATTGATTGCATTTATTACAAGGAATGTGTGTTATTGGATGCTCAGATACAATGCTTTCATCTACGTAAATACATTGATTGCATTTATTACAAGGAATGTGTGTTATTGGATGCTCAGATACAATGCTTTCATCTACGTAAATACATTGATTGCATTTATTACAAGGAATGTGTGTTATTGGATGCTCAGATACAATGCTTTCATCTACGTAAATACATTGATTGCATTTATTACAAGGAATGTGTGTTATTGGATGCTCAGATACAATGCTTTCATCTACGTAAATACATTGATTGCATTTATTACAAGGAATGTGTGTTATTGGATGCTCAGATACAATGCTTTCATCTACGTAAATACATTGATTGCATTTATTACAAGGAATGTGTGTTATTGGATGCTCAGATACAATGCTTTCATCTACGTAAATACATTGATTGCATTTATTACAAGGAATGTGTGTTATTGGATGCTCAGATACAATGCTTTCATCTATGTAAATACATTGATTGCATTTATTACAAGGAATGTGTGTTATTGGATGCTCAGATACAATGCTTTCATCTACGTAAATACATTGATTGCATTTATTACAAGGAATGTGTGTTATTGGATGCTCAGATACAATGCTTTCATCTATGTAAATACATTGATTGCATTTATTACAAGGAATGTGTGTTATTGGATGCTCAGATACAATGCTTTCATCTATGTAAATACATTGATTGCATTTATTACAAGGAATGTGTGTTATTGGATGCTCAGATACAATGCTTTCATCTACGTAAATACATTGATTGCATTTATTACAAGGAATGTGTGTTATTGGATGCTCAGATACAATGCTTTCATCTATGTAAATACATTGATTGCATTTATTACAAGGAATGTGTGTTATTGGATGCTCAGATACAATGCTTTCATCTATGTAAATACATTGATTGCATTTATTACAAGGAATGTGTGTTATTGGATGCTCAGATACAATGCTTTCATCTATGTAAATACATTGATTGCATTTATTACAAGGAATGTGTGTTATTGGATGCTCAGATACAATGCTTTCATCTATGTAAATACATTGATTGCATT